>NW_027064237.1:0-27093 GCF_032884065.1 Artemia franciscana
GCATTGATGACCTTATCCAAGTCAAAATCCCAAACCCAATCATCATCGCTATCATTTTCAGTTTTGATATGTTTTGACTCTCGCTTTCCAGGTGGATTTTCATCTAACTGCGCGGTTTTGCGTTCTTTAGCCACAAGCCTGTTTTCTTGCTGTTCTTGTGATTCCTCGGCACGCTTTCTTTTCTTACTTTCTCTATCAGCAGCAAGTTTTTTGGCATAGACTCTTTGAGCAGCTTCCTTGGCTGTTGCTATTGTAGGTTCTTCAGTCATTTTACAATTAAACATTTTTCCGTGAACGCATGTCTTAAATATCTTGAATGACGTCACCGTCAAAGCAAAAATGACGACAACTAATTTCATGACGTCAGTCAACACAGAAACATGACGTCACCTGATCCACAGACAGACACACAGACAGACAACTTATTATTATATATATAGATATAATATATATATATATATATATATATATATATACATATATATATATATATATATATATATATATATATATATATATATATATATATATATATATATATATATATATATATATATATATATATATATATATACTAGCTGTTGGGGTGGCGCTTCGCGCCACCCCAACACCTATTTGGTGGGGGCGCTTCGCGCCCCCCCAAGCCCCCCCGCGCGCGTAAGTCGTTACGCGCCATATTAGTTACGCGCCATATTAGTTACGCGCCATATTAGTTACGTGCCATTGTAGTTGTGTCCCTGTGTCCCACCTGTGAATATAGATAGATTTATATATGTGTTTCAAACTACGTAAAAATTGCGAATATACAACATTCTTGGCTTTCCCATTGTCTGTCCATATACAAAGCCGTATGTACTAATAATGACGTCATATGCAAACGCTCTTTTTATAAACAAACAAACATGCATACACACAACTCGTTTTTATATAGATAGATAGATAGATAGATACAATACAAATTAACTACGTAAAACTTGTGAATATACAACAGTCTTCGCTGTCCCATTGTCTGTGCGTATAAATAGATTGTCAGGTTTACCGACCCTCAAAGATGCAACACACAATTGTACATTGGTAAAGCAATCTGTATTAAGATCTATACCGCATTTTTCTAGTGATTGCCCTTGAGCTTTGTTGATGGTGGTTGCAAATGCTAATCGAATTGGGAATTGCAATCTTTTAAATTGAAAAAGCAGATCCGTTGGAATCATGGCAATGCGAGGAATAAGAACAGCCTCACCCTCATAAGGCCCTGTCAAGATTGTGGCATCTATTAGGTTTTCCATTGTTTTTTTTTACGGCAAGTCGCGTGCCATTGCAAAGCTTTGGTGGGTTGATATTTCTTAAAAGTATTATTGGTACGCCTATTTTTAGTTGTAGCAGGTGTGGTGGACACCCTGAAGGATCTATGGAATTTAAAAATTCAGATGGATAATTAACCGCTTCATTTGGTTCCGAAATACAAATTAACTGCGTAAAACTTGCGAATATACAACATTCTTCGCTGTCCAATTCTCGCTGCATATAAATAGATTGTCAGGTTTACCGACCCTCGAACATGCAACGTACAATTGTCCATGGGAAAAACAATCAGTATTAAGATCAATACCACATTTTTCTAATGATTGACCTTGAGCTTTGTTAATGGTGATTGCAAATGCTAATCGAATTGGGAATTGCAATCTTTTAAATTGAAAAGGCAGATCTGTTGGAATCATGGGAATGCGAGGAATAAGAACAGCCTCACCCTCAAAAGGCCCTGTCAGGATTGTGGCCTCTATTAGGTTTTCCATTGTTTTTTTTTACGGCAAGTCGAGTGCCATTGCAAAGCTTTGGTGGGTTTATGTTACGTAACAATATTATTGGTACGCCTATTTTTAGTTGTAGCACGTGTGGTGGAAACCCTGAAAGATCTATGGAATTTAAAAATTCAGATGGATAATTAACCGCTTCATTTGGTTCCAAAACTGTGTCGACTGAATTGTAAAGGACTGCCTGGTCTTGAATCTTGGTCAAAACAATATTGTTGATTTCGTGGACGTCTATATTTTTGGGTGCGAGAATCGCTCTTTCACTTAGCCATTTATTATTTTTATAATTTTTTAGAATATTCGGAAATACTTTTTCAATCAATTCATTTTTGGACGTCACTAAATTACAGAAATTAGCAGGTAGTTGTATACGTCCTGAAATTGAGTCTACTGGGAGCTTTCCGTTTCCCATTGCCAGCAATTGATCTGAAAATGTTTGACCAGAGTCATCGTTTTGCAATCGGACACGCATATTTGTAGTTAATTTTAATGTTTTTACGTGTGCCCATAAATTAGGATTTTTCAGGCAAGCATTCATTTCGTCTGCAGGAGTTGATCTAGGTATTATAGGTAATGTTTGCCTGAAATCTCCCGCAAGCAATATTAAGGTGCTGCCAAAGGGTTTCGACTTCCCTCGCAAATCTTTCAAGCATTGATCCAGAGCCTCGAGCGATTTTTTGTGTGCCATTGTGCACTCATCCCAAATAATAAGTTTGCATTGCTGCAATACTTTACCCATCCCAGATGATTTGGAAATATTGCACGTGGGAGTTTCTGTAGAATGCAAGTTCAGAGGCAATTTCAAAGCGGAATGAGCAGTTCTTCCACCAGGCAGCAATGTTGTGGCTATTCCAGACGACGCAATTGCCAACGCTATATCATTTTTAGATCGAATTGATGCCAGAATCAGTTTTATCACAAACGTTTTACCAGTACCTCCTTGCGCATCCAAAAAGAAAATTTCTCCAACGTTGTTATCGACACAATGCATTATCGTATCATAAATGTCTTTTTGTTCCGACGTTAACTTGGAAATGTTATTTTGTACATACGACAATAGATCACTCGTACTGTAACTTTGTTCACGATCCAATTCTACACATGTCGAAACAGCAGCGATACGGTTAGGTGAAGGCATTCCCAAACCCTGAAGAGGTTTGTTTGCCATACTTATGCAAAAATCTTCTATAACAACTAAAGTGTAGTTATAAATTTCTGGTGTAAAATCAAAAGTCATGTCTGACGTCTCTAACTGTTTTCGATGAAGTATATCTTCGGACATTTTTGACTTATATTTTTCCCATAAATCTGTAGGAGCTGATGGAGAGCAAGTTGTTAAAATGATGCCAAACAATGCACGAATTTGACTTGGGGTTGACGTTTCGCACGCGTCATTGATGCAGTTATCCCAGTGTTGGTCATTCTCCAATAAATTCAGAGCTTGGCATGCACTACGGTAAGTGTCATGTATAGTACCATTTACAGTCCTCAAATACTCAAAGGATGTCGGACCGGGTACATTCACCAAAAGCAGGCGTAGAAAGAAGCATTCATGTTGATTGGGGTGAACGGTGTAGAGTCTTCCTATCGTGGTATCTTTGAAGATGGTAGGTTGGCCGTCGACTGACTTACCCTGTTTTCGACGTTCAAATACTTTATTTTTAGTATTCCACGTGTAATACGAAGGCACTTCAGTATACAGATGTTTTTTCGCAAAAGAATCATTTTTGCAAAGCGAAAAAAAGCTGTTAATGTTGTATCCGGTGGATTCAGGACTCTTTGTTGCACGTTGGTTTCCGTGAAATAAACACGTTGACCATTCTGTAAATGTACCGCTAAGTGAACAACAGCTGGACTACGTTCATGTATCGGAAATGAAAGAATTCGCCAAACAGCTTCATTACTGCTTATGTATCTTCCAGCCTGATATTCTACGATTTCATCGAAATCTTTGATTTCGGACTGCAAGCCAAAAACTGCCATGTCACTGCCTTTGTTTACGTATTTACATATGTATTTGATTGCCTTTACGGAGTTACAGTATTCAACGTTTATGTGTGCATTAAATGTTTTTGATAATAAAGGGGAATATAGAACAACCCACTGGTTATCTACTTCGATGGTGGTACCGTTACGCTTCTTTATTATTGCTGTTTTACCGCCATCTTCAGTAGATCTTCTTCTATATTGTGGGTAACCATCATTGCCAGTAACTGTTTGGGGTACTAAAAGTCGAGGATATTGCTTTGTGCACCTTCCTTTGGCCATGCATGGTGAATTTTCGTTCAGTGCACCGCAAGGTCCATGTATCATATTTTTTACAATAATATCATGTAACCCCTTATCGACATTTTTATCAGGTATTTCAGCGGAAATCACATCATCAATTTCGTTTGAAGTAATTTTTTTATGTAGCCAGATTAGTATATGTGCGTGTGGCAAACCTCGTTTTTGCCATTCCACTGAGTACATCCAGCATCGCACTGACCCAAACACTTCATGTTTTACAAGGTAGTTTATCAGTGATTTCAACTTTTGCCGGAAGACACGTGCCGTAAGGTCATGCCTATGAGCCGCCGATTGTCCTTGAAGTAAAAGCTGCAGTATCTCGTCCCAAGATTGATTACATGTAAATGTAATAAATAAATCTGGACGACCATAGAGACGAACATACGCAATAGCATCTTGAGCATATTCATAATATTAAAGTGATAGCCGTCGGCTCCATCCCAAAAAATGATAGGATATTGTAGGGCATCGTAGCATCGATGAGTTTCAGCAATTCTTAACAACTGAGCGTTTCGCTTATGTAGAATAATATCTCGAGGTAAAAACTGATCACCGACCATAACGATTGCCACTTCGTCGATAGTCGGAGCATTGTATCTACGCACATGTTGGCCAGGAGGCGTTTTGTCAGCGGAAATAACAATTTTATGAGTATCAGTAGGCATCAAATCGATGGCTGTTTTGAACAGACGCACTAACTTATTATTTTCGTGGAAAAGATGTTGCAATTGGGAAACGATTGTCCTTTCAACGTTGGGAGAAATTTCGCAACGTGCATTCAATTCAGAATTTCTATCACTGATGAAGTACAATTGTAAAAATTTATGATTCTCGCAAGAGAATGGTAGAAGGGACCCTGCTTTATGATAAATTTGCCCTTTTACTTTGAAAGTAGACATAAATTGATCTGGATTTTCGATTTGGGCTCCAAACGACGTCATTTGGAAACATGAGTTGTATTGTCTGATTTTTGACAAAAAACGCTTAGATTCTGACGTAGTTCCAGTAAGGAAAGTCTTCAATGGCTCTGGTGGTGCAGCCAATAGAGGAAGTTTAACTTTTCCTGAGGCGCAACACATTCCCATTGTTTCACCATTGAATTTCAAGGCCTTGCAATAGGGACAAATTTTAGACATTGTCCCGATTTGAACACATCTACTCAAGCTATAATCATCGACTGGGTTGTACCTGAATGCCAGGCGATAACTTTCAGATTGCTCTGATTCCTCGGCACGCTTTCTTTTCTTACTTTCTCTATCAGCAGCAAGCCTGTTTCCCTGCTGGTCTTCTGATTCCTCGGCACGCCTTCTATTTTCACTTTCTATTTTAGCAGCAAGTCTGCTTCTGCGTTGCTCTAGTAGTTCCTCGGCACGCCTTCTTTTTTCACTTTCTCTTTTAGCAGCAAGTCTGCTTCTGCGTTGCTCTGGTAGTTCCTCGGCATGCTTTCTGTTCTTTCTTTCTCTATCAGCCTCAAGCCTGTTTCCCTGCTGGTCTTTTGATTCCTCGGCACGCCTTCTTTTTTCACTTTCTCTTTTAGCAGCAAGTCTGCTTCTGCGTTGCTCTAGTAGTTCCTCGGCACGCCTTCTTTTTTCACTTTCTCTTTTAGCAGCAAGTCTGCTTTCGCGTTGCTCTGGTAGTTCCTCGGCACGCTTTCTTTTCTGGCTTTCTCTATCAGCAGCAAGTTTTTTGGCATAGACTCTTTGAGCATCTTCATCAGTCATTATAAACTTAAGCATTAATAGAATTCTACGCGAACATACGTCTTATATAACTTGAATGACGTCACCTTCAAAGCAAAAATGATGGCAACTAATTTCATGACGTCAGCCGAAACATGACGTCACCTGATCCATCCACAGATCCACACACAGACAACTTATTTATATATATATAGATATAGTCATGCGAGTTGAAGTCATGCGTTGAATAGAAGGAACCTAACTAAACACAAAACTAATTCTAAAATATTCAGGTAATTTTCTATTTTGAAATAAAAACTAAAAATTATTGCTCAGACAACATAAATATTTTTGATGTTTACATAATAGCTTTATTGGTTCTGGACTGAAAACTAAATATATATATATATATATATATATATATATATATATATATATATATATATATATATATATATATATATATATATATACTAGCTGTTGGGGTGGCGCTTCGCGCCACCCCAACACCTAGTTGGTGGGGGCGCTTCGCGCCCCCCCCAAGCCCCCCCGCGCGCGTAAGTCGTTACGCGCCATAATAGTTACGCGCCATTGTAGTTGTGTCCCTATGTCCCACCTGTGAATATAGATATATATATATATATATATATATATATATATATATATATATATATATATATATATATATATATATATGGTTTTAACTACGTAAAACTTGCGAATATACAACATTCTTTGCTGTCCCATTGTCTTTGCATATAAATAGATTGTCAGGTTTACCGACTCTTGAACATGCAACATATAATGGTCCATGGGAAAACAATCTGTATTCAGATCTATACCTCATGATTCTAATGATTGCCCTTGAGCTTTGTTGATGGTGATTGCTAATCGACCATTCCCTGTCCCGGTGTCCCGGTCGTCATTTACATCCCCCTGTTTCCCCCGGTGTCCCCGTTGTAGTTGTGTCCCTGTGTCCCGGTCGTCATTTATATTCCCTGTGTCCCGGTCGTCATTTGTATCCCGGTGTACCGGTCTGTATATACATTCCTTTTTTAGTTTTGTTTTTCTCCTTTATTTTTTTCCTTTTTTTTCTTTTTTAGTTTATTTAGATTTTTAGATTTTTTAGTTTTTTTATTAGTTTTTAGTTTTTTTTTCTTTTTAGTTTTTTTGTAGTTTTTAACTTCTTTTTAGTTTTGTTAATTTTTTTTTTTACTTATGTCCTGGTCGTCATTCATACTCCCTGTGTCCCGGTGCTTCCCGGTGCTTTGTTGATTGCTAATCGAACATTCCTTTTGTCCTGGTCGCTTTCTCTTTGAGTTTCGTCATTTATTTTTTTCTTTTTTAGTTCTTTTAGTTTTTACCTTTTTTAGTTTTTTTTAGTTTTTTAGATGAAAATTTTTTTTAGTTTTTTCCTTTTTTTCTTTTTAGTTTTTTATTGGTTTTTACCTTTATTTTAGCTTATTTTTCAGTTTTTTCCTTTTTTTTAGTTTTTTTTTATTTTTTATTTTTTTTAGTTTTTTACCTTTTTTTAGTTTTTTTAGTTTTTTTAGTTTTTTAGCTTTTTTACTTTTTTTATTAGTTTTTAGTTTTTTTTTTGTAGTTTTTGCCTTTTTTTAGTTTTTTCAGTTTTTTTTTTTAGTTTTTTAGTTTTTTTTTGTAGTTTTTGCCTTTTTTTAGTTTTTTTAGTTTTTTAGCTTTTTTATTTTTTTTATTAGTTTTTAGTTTTTTTGTAGTTTTTGCCTTTTTTAGTTTTTTCAGTTTTGACGTCACCTGATCCAGTTTTTTCAGGTGACGTCACCTGACACATCCATCCACACATCCATCCACACATCCACAGACAGACAACTTATTTTTATATATATAGATATATATATATATATATATATCTATATATATAAAAATAAGTTGTCTGTCTGTGGATGGATGGATGGATCAGGTGACGTCACCTGAAAAAACTGGATCAGGTGACGTCAAAACTGAAAAAACTACAAGAAAAACTAAAAACTAATAAAAAAAATAAAAAAGCTAAAAAACTAAAAAAACTATAAAGGTAAAAACCAATAAAAAACTAAAAAAAAAACTGAAAAAACTAAAAAAAGGCAAAAACTACAAAAAAAAACTAAAAACTAATAAAAAAAGTAAAAAAGCTAAAAAACTAAAATAACTAAAAAAACTAAAAAAAGGTAAAAAACTAAAAAAAATAAAAAATAAAAAAAAAACTAAAAAAAAGGAAAAAACTGAAAAATAAGCTAAAATAAAGGTAAAAACCAATAAAAAACTAAAAAAAAAAGGAAAAAACTAATAAATGACGACACTCAAAGAGAAAGCGACCAGGACAAAAGGAATGTTCGATTAGCAATCAACAAAGCACCGGGACACAGGGAGTATAAATGACGACCAGGACATAAGTAAAAAAAAAAAAAACTATCTATATATATAAAAATAAGTTGTCTGTGGATCTGTGGATCGTGGATCAGGTGACGTCACCTGAAAAAACTGGATCAGGTGACGTCAAAACTGAAAAAACTAAAAAAAGGCAAAAACTACAAAAAAAACTAAAAACTAATAAAAAAAATAAAAAAGCTAAAAAACTAAAAAAACTAAAAAAAGGCAAAAACTACAAAAAAAACTAAAAACTAATAAAAAAGCTAAAAAACTAAAAAAACTAAAAAAAAGGCAAAAACTACAAAAAAACTAAAAACTAATAAAAAAAATGAAAAAGCTAAAAAACTAAAAAAAATAAAAAAACTAAAAAAAGGTAAAAAACTAAAAAAACTAAAAACTAAAAAAAACTAAAAAAGGTAAAAACTAAAAGAACTAAAAAAGAAAAAAATAAATGACGACACTCAAAGAGAAAGCGACCAGGACAAAAGGAATGTTCGATTAGCAATCAACAAAGCACCGGGACACAGGGAGTATAAATGACGACCAGGACACAAGTAAAAAAAAAAATTAACAAAACTAAAAAGAAGGTAAAAACTACAAAAAACTAAAAAGAAAAAAAAACTAAAAACTAATAAAAAAACTAAAAAATCTAAACATCTAAATAAACTAAAAAAGAAAAAAAAGGAAAAAAAATAAAGGAGAAAAACAAAACTAAAAAACGAATGTATATACAGACCGGTACACCGGGATACAAATGACGACCGGGACACAGGGAATATAAATGACGACCGGGACACAGGGACACAACTACAACGGGGACACCGGGGGAAACAGGGGGATATAAATGACGACCGGGACAAAAAAACTAAAAAGAAAAAAAAACTAAAAACTAATAAAAAAACTAAAAAATCTAAAAATCTAAATAAGCTAAAAAAGAAAAAAAAAGGAAAAAAATAAAGGAGAAAAACAAAACTAAAAAACGAATGTATATACAGACCGGGACACCGGGATACATGACGACCGGGACCCGGGACACAGGGAATATAAATGACGACCGGGACACAGGGACACAACTACAACGGGGACACCGGGGGAAACAGGGGGATGTAAATGACGACCGGGACACCGGGACAGGGAATGGTCGATTAGCAATCACCATCAACAAAGCTCAAGGGCAATCATTAGAATCATGAGGTATAGATCTGAATACAGATGGTTTTCCCATGGACCATTATATGTTGCATGTTCAAGAGTCGGTAAACCTGACAATCTATTTATATGCAAAGACAATGGGACTGCAAAGAATGTTGTATATTCGCAAGTTTTACGTAGTTAAAACCATATATATATATCTATCTATATTCACAGGTGGGACATAGGGACACAACTACAATGGCGCGTAACTATTATGGCGCGTAACGACTTACGCGCGCGGGGGGGCTTGGGGGGGGGGGGCGAAGCGCCCCCACCAACTAGGTGTTGGGGTGGCGCGAAGCGCCACCCCAACAGCTAGTATATATATATATATATATATATATATATATATATATATATATATATATATATATATACATATATATATTATGTTACATACCGGTGTTTTCGTAAAGCTTTGTATTTCTTTTTTTTTATCAAAGACTCATGAATCAAAAGTAGTAAGGGATAACAATAAAAAAAAATGTTGAGAAACGGGGAAGATAAGATCTTTTCAGACTTAAAACATTCCTATTAAATATCCAGAAAAAAAAGTTTTTTGTCAAAAGTGACTGAATCCTAACATTTTCTTTTAGTTTTTTTTTTTACATCCAGATTTATCAAAGAAAAATTGTCATATTTCAGCCAAACTTAATGGGAATTAAGAACTCTTGATCTTAGTTTTAACTTTTGTATATCCAAACCCTGTCTGACTTAAGCAGGAGGAAGAGGAAAGGGATTACATGAAAAGGGAGCACACGAGAGAGTAAGTTCTTAAAGTTGTCAGACCTTCTTGAAGGGGCTGTCAGATCTTGACATATATTGCAATAAACAACCGAGTCAACCTGACAGCGATACAAATTAACATCGGTATTGTTGAAAACCCTTATGCTTTCTCTGGACCAGAACATAATTTGCAGAATACATTTTAAATATTTTCACTTTTTTACTCTAATAAATAAAAAATTGAAAACAAAACACATTTTAAATATTTCGACTTTTTTGACTTTAATAAATTAAAAATTCTTGGAACTTGAAGAATAAATATCAATATTTATATATATACTAGCTGTTGGGGTGGCGCTTCGTGCCACCCCTACACCTAGTTGGTGGGGCGCTTCGCGCCCCCCCAAGCCCCCCCGCGCGCGTAAGTCGTTACGCGCCATATTAGTTACGCGCCATTGTAGTTGTGTCCCTGTGTCCCACCTGTGAATATAGATAGATTTATATATGTGTTTCAAACTACGTAAAAATTGCGAATATACAACATTCTTGGCTTTCCCATTGTCTGTGCATATACAAAGCCGTATGTACTAATAATGACGTCATATGCAAACGCTCTTTTTACAAACAAACAAACATGCATACACACAACTCGTTTTTATATAGATAGATAGATAGATAGATGCAATACAAATTAACTGCGTAAAACTTGCGAATATACAACATTCTTCGCTGTCCAATTGTCGCTGCATATAAATAGATTGTCAGGTTTACCGACCCTCGAACATGCAACGTACAATTGTCCATGGGAAAAACAATCAGTATTAAGATCTATACCACATTTTTCTAATGATTGACCATGAGCTTTGTTAATGATGATTGCAAATGCTAATCGAATTGGGAATTGCAATCTTTTAAATTGAAAAGGCAGATCCGTTGGAATCATGGGAATGCGAGGAATAAGAACAGCCTCACCCTCAAAAGGCCCTGTCAAGATTGTGGCCTCTATTAGGTTTTCCATTGTTTTTTTTTTTACGGCAAGTCGAGTACCATTGCAAAGCTTTGGTGGGTTTATATTTCTTAAAAGTATTATTAGTACGTCTATTTTTAGTTGTAGCACGTGTGGTGGAAACCCTGAAAGATCTATGGAATTTAAAAACTCAGATAGATAATTAACCGCTTCATTTGGTTCCAAAACTGTGTCGACTGACTTGTAAAGGACTGCCTGGTCTCGAATCTTGGTCAAAACAATATTGTTGATTTCGGGGACGTCTATATTTTTGGGTGCGAGAATCGCTCTTTCACTTAGCCATTTATTATTATTATAATTTTTTAGAATATTCGGAAATACTTTTTCAATCAATTCATTTTTGGACGTCACTAAATTACAGAAATCAGCAGGTAGTTGTATACGTCCTGAAATTGAGTCTACTGGGAGCTTTCCGTTTCCAATTGCCAGCAATTGATCTGAAAATGTTTGACCAGAGTCATTGTTTTGCAATCGGACACGCATATTTGTAGTTAATTTTAATATTTTTACGTGTGCCCATAAATTAGAATTTTTCAGGCAAGCATTCATTTCGTCTGCAGGAGTTGATCTAGGTATTATAGGTAATGTTTGCCTGAAATCTCCCGCAAGCAATATTAATGTGCTGCCAAAGGGTTTCGACTTCCCTCTCAAATCTTTCAAGCATTGATCCAGAGACTCGAGCGATTTTTTGTCTGCCATTGTGCACTCATCCCAAATAATAAGTTTGCATTGCTGCAATACTTTACCCATCCCAGATGATTTGGAAATATGGCACGTGGGAGTTTCTGTAGAATGCAAATTCAGAGGCAATTTCAAAGCGGAATGAGCAGTTCTTCCACCAGGCAGCAATGTTGCGGCTATTCCGGACGACGCAATTGCCAACGCTATATCATTTTTTGATCGAATTGATGCCAGAATCAGTTTTATCACAAATGTTTTACCAGTACCTCCTGGCGCATCCAAAAAGAAAATTTCTCCAACGTTGTTATCGACACAATGCATTATCGTATCATAAATGTCTTTTTGTTCCGACGTTAACTTGGAAATGTTATTTTGTACATACGAGAATAGATCACTCTCACTGTAACTTTGTTCATGATCCAATTCTACACATGTCGAAACAGCAGCGATACGGTTAGGTGAAGGCATTCCCAAATCCTGAAGAGGTTTGTTTGCCATACGTACGCACAAATCTTCTATAATTACTAAAGTGTAGTTATAAATTTCTGATGTAAAGTCAGAAGTCATATCTGACGTCTCTAACTGTTTTTGATGGAGTATATCTTCGGACATTTTTGACTTATATTTTTCCCATAACTCTGTAGGAGCTGATGGAGAGCAAGTTGTTAAAATGATGCCAAACAATGCACAAATTTGACATGGGGTTGACGTTTCGCACGCGTCATTGATGCAGTTATCCCAGTGTTGGTCATTCTCCAATAAATTCAGAGCTTGGCATGCACTACGGTAAGTGTCATGTATAGTACCGTTTACAGTTCTCAAATACTCAAAGGATGTCGGACCGGGTACATTCACCAAAAGCAGGCGTAGAAAGAAGCATTCATGTTGATTGGGGTGAACGGTGTAGAGTCTCCCTATCGTGGTATCTTTGAAGATGGTAGGTTGGCCGTCGACTGACTTACCCTGTTTTCGACGTTTAAATACTTTATTTTTAGTATTCCACGTGTAATACGAAGGCACTTCAGTATACAGCAGTTTTTTTTGCAAAAGAATCATTTTTGCAGAGCGAAAAGAAAGTAGTTAACTTTGTAACTGGTCGATTCAGAGCTCTTTGTTGCACGTTAGATTCCGAAAAATAAACACGTTGACCATTCTGTAAATGTACCGCTAGGTGAACAACAGCTGGACTACGTTCATGTATCGGGAATGAAAGAATTCGCCAAACAGCTTCATTACTGCTTATGTATCTTCCAGCCTGATATTGTACGATTTCGTCGATATCTTTGATTTCGGACTGCAAGCCAAAAACTGCCATGTCACTGCCTTTGTTGACGTATTTACATATGTGTTTGATTGCCTTTACGGAGTTACAGTATTCAACGTTTATGTGTGCATTAAATGTTTTTGATAATAATGGGGAATATGGAACAACCCACTGGTTATCTACTTCGATGGTGGTACCGTTACGCTTTTTTATTATTGCTGTTTTACCGCCATCTTTAGTAGATCTTCTTCTATATTGTGTGTAACCATCATTGCCAGTAATTGTGTTGGATACTAAAAGTCGAGGATATTGCTTTGTGCACCTCCCTTTGGACATGCATGGTGAATTTTCGTTCAGTGCACCGCAAGGTCCATGTATCATATTTTTTACAACAATATCTTATAACCCCTTATCAACGTTTTCATCAGGTATTTCAGCAGAAATCACATCATCAATTTCGTTAGAAGTAATTTTATAATGTAGCCAGATTAGTATATGTGCGCGTGGCAAACCTCGTTTTCGCATTTCACTGAGTACATCCAGCATCGCACTGACCCAAACACTTTAAGTTTTACTATGTAGTTTATCAGTGATTTCAACTTTTACCGGAAGACACGGGCCGTAATGTCATGACTATGAACCGCCGATTGTCCTTGAAGTAAAAGCTGCTGTATCTCGTCCCAAGATTGATTACATGTAAATGTAATAAATAAATCTGGACGACCATAGAGACGAACATACGCAATAGCATCTTGAGCATATTCATGCATATGACGGGGACTGCCAGCATATGACGAAGGTAAAATCGTTAATCTTCCAACGTTTGTGGTATTACCGTCATTTACAACTGCATCTCGCAAATGAATGTATTGTTCAGAGCGGAGCTTGGTCTGATTCAGACGGATAAATAGCAAACGTTCTGATGTAATTTTTGCATACATATTAACGACGTATTGGTGAAACAATTGACGGCATTTTAAAATATAATTGTCTTCATCCTTCCGAATCATTAGTCTTTAGGAATAATAATGCATTGCACTGCATTTCTTATTTATTTCTTTGTAAGTGGATGGATTCATCAATTTAATATTAAAGTGATAGCCGTCGGCTCCATCCCAAAAAAATGATAGGATATTGAAGGGCATCGTAGCATCGATAAGTTTCAGCAATTCTTACCAACTGAGCGTTTCGCTTATGAAGAATAATATCTCGAGGTAAAAACTGATTACCGACCATAACGATTGCCACTTCGTCGATAGTTGGAGCATTTTTTCTACGCACATGTTGGCCAGGAGGCGTTTCGTCAGCGGAAATAACAATTTTATGCGTATCAGTAGGCATCAAATTGATGGCTGTTTTGAACAGACGCACTAAATTACTATTTTCGTGGAAAAGATGTTGCAATTGGGAAACGATTGTCCTTTCAACGTTGGGAGAAATTTTGCAACTTGCATTCAATTCAGAATTTCTATCACTGATGAAGTACAATTGTAAAAGTTTATGATTCTCGCCTGAGAATGGTAGAAGGGACCCTGCTCTTTGATAAATTTGCCCTTTTACTTTGAAAGTAGGCATAAATTGATCTGGATTTTCGATTTGGGCACCAAACGACGTCATTTGGAAACATGAGTTATATTTTCTGATCTGTGATAAAAAACACTTAGATTCTGACGTAGTTCCAGTAAGCAAAGTCTTCAATGGCTCTGGTGGTGCAACCAATAGAGGAAGTTTAACTTTTCCTGAGGTGCAACACATTCCCATTGTTTCACCATTGAATTTCAAGGCCTTGCAATAGGGACAAATTTTAGACATAGTCCCGATTTGAACACATCTACTCAAGCTATAATCATCGACTGGGCTGTACCTCAATGGCAGGCGATTATTTTCAGGTTGCTCTTGTGATTTCTCGGCACGCCTTCTTTTTTCACTTTCTCTTTTAGAAGCAAGTCTGGTTTCGCGTTGCTCTTGTGATTCCTCTGCACGCTTTCTGTTCTTACTTTCTTTATCAGCCGCAAGCCTGTTTTCTTGCTGTTCTTGTGATTCCTTGGCACGCCTTCTTTTTTCACTTTCTCTTTTAGCAGCAAGTCTGGTTTCGTGTTACTCTTGTGATTCCTCGGCACGCTTTCTTTTCTTACTTTCTCTATCAGCAGCAAGTTTTTTGGTATAGACTCTTTGAGCAGCTTCCTCGGCTGTTGACATTGTAGGTTATTCAGTCAGTTTAATATTAAACATTTTTCCGTGAACGAATCTCTGAACTACCTTTAATGACGTCATCGTCATAATGACGACATGACGACCTGATGACATGACGTCACTCGACACACAGACACACAGACAACTTTTTTTTATTTATATAGATAGATTACACTGAAAACCCTCGGTCATTCGTCTTTTTTCAGTAAAGTACAAATTTTGTTCTGGTTTTGAAAAGACATTTGGGTTGTCAGCACAAATCATATTAATGTTTGCTCGTTCTGAGTTTGACTCGGTTATTTTTTGTAGTCTGTAGTCATACAGTTTGACGACTGTTAAAAATTCATCCTTTTCTTAAAGGGGTGTAGGGATTTTTTGTATTTCAAGTAAAGCTTTTCAGTGAATTTGTTAAATGTTATAGATATTCAGAAAAAATCTTGAGTTATTTTTCTTGAGCTAGTTTTGTAGATATCAAACAGTTCGTGGTAACGAACTGTAGTAAGTAGCGACCCGGCTCAATAGTAAACGAAACTCTAAAAAACGGAATTTCGATGCTAAAAGATATATCAAAAGAATTAGATTTTTATGCTGATTTTAAATATATAAGTTTCATCAAATTTAGTCTTTGTCATCAAAAGTTACGAGCCTGAGAAAATTTGCCTTATTTTGGAAAATAGGGGGTAACACCCCCTAAAAGTCATAGGATCTTAACGAAAATTAAACCATCGCATTTAGCGTATCAGAGAACCCTTTAGAAAAAATTCCAAGGTCCAATCTACAAAAATGTGGAATTTCGTATTTTTTGCCAGAAGACAAATCACGGGTGCGTGTTTATTTGTTGTTTTTTTTTTTTTTGTTTTTTTTTCCCAGGGGTCATCGTATCGACCAAGTGGTCCTAGAGTGTTGCAAGAGGGCTCATTCTAACAGGAATGAAAAGTTATATTGCCCTTTTTAAGTGACCGAAAAAATTGGAGGGCACCTAGGCCCCCTCCCACGCTCATTTTTTTCCAAAAGTCAACGGATCAAAATTTTGAGATTGCCATTTTGTTTCGCATAGTCTAAAACCGTAATAACTATGTCTTTGGGATGACTTACCCCCCACAGTCCCTGGGGGAGGGGCTGCAAGTTACAAACTTTGACCAATGTTTACATACAGTAATGGTTACTGGGAAGTGTACCGACGTTATCAGGGGGATTTTTTTGGTTTGGGTGTGGGATTCAGGGGAGGGGGCTATATGGGAGGATCTTTCCTTGGAGAAGTATTTCATGGGGGAAGAGAAATTCAATGAAAAGGGCACAGGACTTTCTAGCATTACTATAAAAAAAAACAATGAAAATATAAACATGAAAAAGTTTTTTTCAATTGAAAGTAAGGAGAAGCATTAAAACTTAAAACGAACAGAGATTATTACGCATATGAAGGGTTCTAAAAATACTTTAGCATAAAGAGCGAGGTTTTTAGGAGGAGATAAATACTTCGCTCTTTATGCTAAAAATTTTTTAAATAATTTCAATTATTTATTCTACGGCCTTTCTGATTCAGGGGTCATTCTTAAAGAATTGGGATAAAACGTAACGTAAGTTACGTAAGTTATGTACGTTTGTTACGTAAGCTAATTCTTAAGTTACGTTTTTTTTTACTAATAAAAACGTTCGTTAAAAATTAAAAGATCTAGTTGCCTTTTTGAGTAACCGAAAAATTGGAGGGCGACTAGACCTCCTTCCCCACCCCTTATTTCTCAAAATCGTCTGATCAAAACTAAGAGAAAGCCATTTAGCCAAAAAAGAATTAATATGCAAATTTCATTTTAGTAATTTATGTACGGAGAGCCAAAATCAGACATGCATTAATTCAAAAACTTTCAGAAATTAAATAAAAAAACAAGTTTTTTTAATGAAAGTAAGGAGCGACATTAAAACTTAAAACGAACAGAAATTACTCCGTATATGAAAGGGGCTTTTCCTCCTCGACACCCCGCTCCTTGCGCTAAAGTTTGATTCTTTCTCGTAACTCTACTTTTTAAAACAATAAAAAAACTTTAGCATAAGGAGCGGGGTGTCGAGGAGGAAAAGCCCCTTTCATATACGGAGTAATTTCTGTTCGTTTTAAGTTTTAATGTCGCTCCTTACTTTCATTTAAAAAAACTTGTTTTTTTTTTATTTAATATCTCGCAGAATTGACGAAGCAATATATTTTTCTCGTTTAAGTTTGTACTAGCTCCTCACTTCCGTAAGAAAAGCTCTGTTTTTAGTCAAATGAATTGAGATTTGACGATCTTTTCAACTAGAGGCCGTAAATTCGTAGTTTCTAGAATTTAGTTGACCGAACTAAGTGGTGAGTTATAAATTAAAGTTATGCCTTTTAGGGATCAGGATCGCACACTACACGAGTAGAATCATATACAAGTAGAAATTAAAATAAGTCTTCATGTAGAACTTAAAACGAGCAGAAACTACTGCAAACAGAATTTTGGTTGCTGCCCCCCCCCCCACACGCACTAGCCGTAAAAATTCTAAAATATATTGCGCCATTTGTTCTTTATTGAAATCTGTAATTATTTTAAGTGGCGTTATTTCAAGGAGAAACCTCCTGGAAGAATGGTCTAAAGCTTTCATATAAATGAAAATGGAATAAGAGAATAAATGAAAAAATCAGACGCATCGTGAAGTCCTCTTTTTTACCGACTCTTTACGCTCTTTTATTAGTGACTTTGACTTGAGTTCTTGCTTGGTTTAGTGTGGTAAAGACATCATTCTGACAACCTACGTGCACATAATGTGTTTTGATTGAGCTCTACTGCTCTCTGAACTTTCTTTGAAACTTGAAAAAATTAATAGACAATGCACTCTACAGATTCACATATACGCACTTCTGACAATTTCGACCAACACAGTGTATTTGGATTCCAATATCCCATTCAGACTTCCTTAGAATATTGATTAATATCCTTACCCTTTCTGAGATATTGCACACTCCATTTTTACAGCCTGAATACATATAAAGTCTTTCAACTTAGATCAGCATCCCCCTCAAAAGTCCCTGAAAGTTTCAATTTATTACATCAGGCATAACTGGGATATTACGGATATGCACTAATGACAACCAGGATGAACGTATTCCTGTTCACCTCTTAAAGCTAAGGGATAATTATACACTTTCACTGTGTTCAATGGCATTCCTTTATTTCCTCAGAGGTCCCCCAGAATGTTTTTCTGGCATGTTTCAACGAGTGAGTGAAGTCAACCCATACACAGTTCAATATCGGGGGGATATACCAGTTCCTTCAACCCTCAGAGCGTTCAGAATTTGGTCTTGCCGTTGCTGTGGGGCATGCCTGAAACTCTATTCCTGCTGGGGTTCGAAATTCTCCTACCCTTGGTTCTTTTAAAAGAAACACCCTAAAAGGTTTCTCTTGGAGAAGAATAGATGATTGATATATTTTCTAGATACTGTAATTTTAAATTGTATTTTTATTGTTTTTTTAGGGTTTGTTTCTTTATATCGATGATAAAGTTTCATTTGTTCTTGGTGTTGGGTGATGTGGAGATCGGTTGTCTTCCTGTGAGTATTTGTATGAGCAGTAATTCTTATTTGTTTTGTCTAGGCATACTCAGTAACCTACAAATGATTAACATGTAGTTCTAATTTTTTTTCCCTGTTAACAGGCCCCTGGGCCCTTTGGGATTTTTTTGGATTGTAGTGTTTCTTATATTTATTGAATAAGATAACTTCAACTTGAAAAGTAGTCACTGTCAAAAGTAGTCACAATCGTAGGCATAGTAGTAGTAGTTGTAGTGGTGGCCCAAAAAGTTTGAAGTTAGCCCTTTGCCGTTCCAAAGCTATTACAGATATACTCTTATAATAAAGTGGATGCACAGAGTAAATTTTTGATTAGTTCAACATCCTCTTCAGCTTTTCTTGAAGCCATTTTACAACACATATCCCAGGAGCTGTAGAGGGTAATTTCATTCTCAAAGATGTAGTAATTAGATCTTTCGACTGTTTTGGACAAAATAGCTGTCCCAGATCTTTTATTAGGGTTAGGGGGTGGGGTAATCTAAAACGGCGAAGGGGGCTGGTTTTCCCTCATTATTTTTCAATAATCCCTTCAAAATAACCAGAAACGTTTGACTTAATACCTTCAGCTGATCCCAAGGTATTACTGATACCCCAGCTTGACAACAAGCGTGCACACGGTGTGTTTGACTTTGATTTTGTTAAAAGTTTCTTGAAACTTTCAGCTTAATATCCTACGCTTTTTATGCAAACCCGGGACCAAACTTTTGCCTCTTGCCTGACAATAAACTCTAAATGTATGCAATGTGTAACTTAAAAAACTATATCCATTGTCCCTGTGAATGTAGAGGGTCATATCATTCCTAGAGGCATACTTATTTGACCTTTAAAACAACTTTGAACCCTATGGCTTGCTCAAAATTGTGAATGGGTGTATTTAGGGGGAGATCAGGACTTTCTGATCAGGAGTCTCTACGAACATCCCTTCAATTTGCAGTAGCTCTCAGAAAGTATATAAATAAATATAAATATAAATAAAATATAAATATAAATAATAAATAATATTTTGAAGCCTTGTGGCTCTTAAAAATAAGTAACGCCATAGCGTTGCCTCTGATTTTGACTTTTCTTCTTTATAACTCATTATTTACAGAGTTCATTCTTTTCATAGCTTTTGAAACATTTTTTTTTTGCTTAAATAAGAGGCATTTACTACAGGTTACTAGGACTGGATGTTGGAGGTCGTTAGGAATTAGGTAGACAAAAGTATAAATTGGGAATCGATCAAGTTGATTTTGGCATTTATGTTGGTACTATACAAATAATTAAATATTTAAATAAAATGAGCAGTGTCATAAGCATGCAATTATTATGTGATGCTGTAGACAAAGTTTTAAGGGAAGAACAAAGCGGTTTTAGAAAAGGTAGAGGATGTGTCAACCAAGTTTTCACTCTTAGGTTAATAATTGAGAAGTTCCTTCGTTGTCAAACACCTTTGGTCCTCAGTTCTATCGATTATGAGCAAGCTTTCGATTCTGTTTATAGAAGAGCGTTAACAAAGGTCTTATTGTTATATGGTATACTAGAAAAATACATTAAAGTGATTTGTGATATGTACGAGAATAATACTGCTGCGGTTAAGGTAGGAAATGAGGTCAGCAGCTGGTTTTGTATTAAATCAGGAGTTAAGCAGGGTTGTATTCTATCCCCCTTTATATGGATCATTTTGATGGACTTCGTCTTAGGGAGCACAGGAAAGACAATTGGAGACCATGGAATCAAATGGGGAGGAAGAATGCACCTGGACTTAGATTATGCTGATGATTTAAGCATATTAGATGAAAGTGTGAGCAAAATGAATGAATTTTTAGAGGTTTTGCGAGTTCAGGGTGCTAAAATAGGCTTGAAAATTAATGTTAAGAAGACTAAGTCACTAAGGCTACAAAAAAAGGCAAGATGAACAGGTGACATTAGGTAACGAAAAGATTGATCAGCTTGGGAGCTTCATTTACCTTGGTAGTATTATTCGTAAAGTTAGTGGGAGCAATGAAGATGTTAAAAGTAGAATAGCTAAGGCTCACGGTGTTTTTTCACGGTTAAAAAAGAGTATGGAAGAATAGAAAGATAATTCCACAAACCAAGATTAGAATATTGCAAGCTGCAGTGATGACAGTGCTCAAATATGGCTCTGAAGCATGGGCACTCCGAAAAGCAGATGAAAATTTACTAGATGTTTTCCCAGTGAAATTGCCAACGGATTGTTCTGGGTACCCGGCTGACTGACCGTATTTCAAACAGTAGGTTGTACGAAAAATGTGGTTCAATCCCGCTTTCTAGGGCTATAATGATAGAAAGGTTGAGATGGCTAGGCCAAGTTCTACGGATGAAGGATGACACATTACCGAAGATTGTCCTTTTTGGCCAACGGTCTGGGGCTATACGGAAAGCAGGTCGTCCTTGTCTTGGTTGGGAGGATGTCATAAATAAAGATTTAAAGGAAATGGGAACTTCCTGGGAGGGTGTAAAGAGGGAGGCTTTAAATAGATGAAGTTGGAGGAGGAGCGTGTGTAGCTGTGTTGGCCTCAGGGGGCTTTTTGCTGCAGTGAGTTATTAGAAGTAGTAGTAGTAGATCTTAATACGGAATGTTTTTCCCATGGACAATTATATGTTGTATGTTCTAGAGTCGGTAAACCGGACGACCTATTTATATGCCCAGACAATGGGACTGCGAAGAATGTTGTATATCCACAAGTTTTACGCAGTTAAAAATTATCACCTTTTATACGTGTTTCTTTAGGGGAGGGGGGATAGGATTGTGGCTCAGAGGGAAATTACCAAAAGAAAGCTTGTCGATGTATTACAACAGCAACGCGAAACCTGGCTCGCGGCTAAAAGAGAAAGTAAAAAAAGAATGTGTGTCGAGGAATTAACAGAGTATATCAGAGAAATTATCAGTTACTAGCTGTTGGGGTGGCGCTTTGCGCAACCCCAACACCTAGTTGATGGGGGCGCTTCGCCCCCCCCCCCAAGCCCCCCCGCGTGCTTAAGTCGTTAGGTGCCATTGTAGTTGTGTCCCTGTGTCCCACCTGTGAATATATATATATATATATATATATATATATATATATATATATATATATATATATATATATATATATAATATATATATATATATATATATATATATATATATATATATATATATATATATATATATATATATATATATATATATATATATATATATATATATATATAAATATACTAGCTGTTGGGGTGGCGCTTCGTGCCACCTCAACACCTAGTTGGTGGGGGTGCTTCGCCCAGCCCCCCCAATCCCCCCCGCGCGCGTAAGTCGTTACGCGCCATATTAGTTACGCGCCATTGTAGTTGTGTCCCTATGTCCCACTTTTTCTTTTTTCAGTTTTCTTTTTCTTCTTTATTTTTCAGCTTCACTATGAAATACATATCGTCGAACCTTTGTTTTTTTAACTAAAATCTGGTAGGCATTGATGACCTTATCCAAGTCAAAATTCCAAACCCAATCATCATCGCTATCATTTTCAGTTTTGATATGTTTTGACTCTCGCTGTCCAGGTGGATCTTCATCTAACTGCGCGGTTTTGCGTTCTTTAGTCTCAAGCCTGTTTCCTTGCTGTTCTTTTGATTCCTCGGCACGCTTTCTTTTCTGACTTTCTCTATCAGCAGCAAGTTATTTTGCAAAGACTCTTTGAGCATCTTCATCGGCTTTTGCCATTGTAAGTTCATCAGTCATTTTAAACTTAAACATTAATAGATTTCTACGTGAACATATATGTCTTAAATATCTTTAATGACGTCACCGTCATAGCAAAAATGACGACAACTAACTTCATGACGTCAGTCGACACCGAAACATTTTTTGTGGTTTTACCTTTTTTAGTTTTTTTCTTCTTTTGTATTAATGCTAAAGCCAAGGTTCAAACCTTGAGCCTCTCGGACCTAGAACTTGAAACATAACGCTTTACCAACTCAGCTACTTCGGCTTGAATACATTCGTTTTGAGCAGCTTCCTCGGGTGTTGGCATTGTAGGTTCTTCAGTCATTTTACAATTAGAAATTTCTCTTTCAACGGTCTTCATACAATTAAAAATTTGTCTTTGAACGATATTCTTAAATACCTGTGTCCTGGTCGTCATTTATATTCCCTGTGTCCCGGTCGTCATTTGTGTCCCGGTGTCCCAGTCTGTAATTTCTCTTTGAGTGTCCCGGTCATTATTTATATTCCCTCTGTCCCGGTCGTCATTTTTGTCCCGGTCTGTAATTTCTCTTTGGGTGTTTTTTCTTTTTAGTATTTTTTAGTTTTTTACATTTTTTCTTTTTTCAGTTTTCTTTTTCTTCTTTATTTTTCAGCTTCACTATTAAATACATATCGCCGAACCTTTGTTTTTTTTAACTAAAATCTGGTAGGCATTGATGATCTTATCCAAGTCAAAATCCCAAACCCAATCATCATCGCTATCATTTTCAGTTTTGATATGTTTTGACTCTCGCTGTCCAGGTGGATCTTCATCTAACTGCGCGGTTTTGCGTTCTTGAGCCTCAAGCCTGTTTCCTTGCTGTTCTTTTGATTCCTCGGCACGCTTTCTTTTCTGATTTTCTCTATCAGCAGCAAGTTTTTTAGCATAGACTCTTTGAGCATCTTCATCGGCTTTTGTCATTGTAAGTTCATCAGTCATTTTAAACTTAAACATTGATAGATTTCTAAGTGAACATATATGTCTTAAATATCTTTAATGACGTCACCGTCATAGCAAAAATGACGACAACTAACTTCATGACGTCAGTCGACACAGAAACCATGGGTAAAACAATCCGTATTCAGATATATACCTCATTATTCTAATGATTGTCCTTGAGCTTTGTTGATGGTGATTGCTAATCGAACATTCCCTGTGTCCCGGTCGTCATTTATATATCCCCCCTGTGCCCCCGGTGTCCTCGTTGTAGTTGTATCCCTGTGTCCCGGTCGTCATTTATATTCCCTGTGTCCCGGTCGTTATTTGTGTCCCGGTGTCCCAGTCTGTAATTTCTCTTTGAGTGTCCTGTTGTCATTTATATTCCCTGTTTCCCGGTCGTCATTTGTGTCCCGGTGTCCCGATTTGTAATTTCGTCAGTCGACAAACATGACGTCAGTCGACAAACAACTTCATGATGGAATAATGCTCAATCCTCATAATGACGTCAGTCGACAAACATGACATCAGTCGACACACAAACATGACGTCAGTCTACAGATATACAACTTATTTTTATATATATAGATATAGATATAGTTTCTTTTTTAGGTTTAATTTTTCTTATTTTGCAGCTTTTTTAGTTTTTTAACTTTTTTCTTTTTAGTTTATTACCTTTTTAGGCACTTGGTATTAACCAAGTGAAATATAGCAACCGCAAAATCTGTCGGTCAATGTTCATTCTAACATTGACAGTTGGAAAAATCTTCACGTGCCAAACATGCTAAAGCTCAACAATTTATAATAGACCTCAAAATTTTAGGTCAGCAGCTGGTTTTGTATTAAATCAGGAGTTAAGCAGGGTTGTATTCTATCCCCCTTTATATGGATCATTTTGATGGACTTCGTCTTAGGGAGCACAGGAAAGACAATTGGAGATCATGGAATCAAATGGGGAGGAAGAATGCACCTGGACTTAGATTATGCTGATGATTTAAGCATATTAGATGAAAGTGTGAGCAAAATGAATGAATTTTTAGAGGTTTTGCGAGTTCAGGGTGCTAAAATAGGCTTGAAAATTAATGTTAAGAAGACTACGTCACTAAGGCTACAAAAAAAGGCAAGATGAACAGGTGACATTAGGTAACGAAAAGATTGATCAGCTTGGGAGCTTTATTTACCTTGGTAGTATTATTCGTAAAGTTAGTGGGAGCAATGAAGATGTTAAAAGTAGAATAGCTAAGGCTCACGGTGTTTTTTCACAGTTAAAAAAGAGTATGGAAGAATAGAAAGATAATTCCACAAACCAAGATTAGAATATTGCAAGCTGCAGTGATGACAGTGCTCAAATATGGCTCTGAAGCATGGGCACTCCGAAAAGCAGATGAAAATTTACTAGATGTTTTCCCAGTGAAATTGCCAACGGATTGTTCTGGGTACCCGGCTGACTGACCGTATTTCAAACAGTAGGTTGTACGAAAAATGTGGTTCAATCCCGCTTTCTAGGGCTATAATGATAGAAAGGTTGAGATGGCTAGGCCAAGTTCTACGGATGAAGGATGACACATTACCGAAGATTGTCCTTTTTGGCCAACGGTCTGGGGCTATACGGAAAGCAGGTCGTCCTTGTCTTGGTTGGGAGGATGTCATAAATAAAGATTTAAAGGAAATGGGAACTTCCTGGGAGGGTGTAAAGAGGGAGGCTTTAAATAGATGAAGTTGGAGGAGGAGCGTGTGTAGCTGTGTTGGCCTCAGGGGGCTTTTTGCTGCAGTGAGTTATTAGAAGTAGTAGTAGTAGAGTCGGTAAACCGGACGACCTTTTTATATGCCCAGACAATGGGACTGCGAAGAATGTTGTATATCCACAAGTTTTACGCAGTTAAAAATTATCACCTTTTATACGTGTTTCTTTAGGGGAGGGGGGATAGGATTGTGGCTCAGAGGGAAATTACCAAAAGAAAGCTTGTCGATGTATTACAACAGCAACGCGAAACCTGGCTCGCGGCTAAAAGAGAAAGTTAAAAAAAAATGTGTGTCGAGGAATTACCAGAGTATATCAGAGAAATTATCAGTTACTAGCTGTTGGGGTGGCGCTTTGCGCAACCCCAACACCTAGTTGATGGGGGCGCTTCGCCCCCCCCCCAAGCCCCTCCGCATGCGTAAGTCGTTAGGTGCCATTGTAGTTGTGTCCCTGTGTCCCACCTGTGAATATATATATATATATATATATATATATATATATATATATATATATATACTAGCTGTTGGGGTGGCGCTTCGCGCCACCCCAACGCCTAGTTGGTGGGGGCGCTTCGCGCCCCCCCAAGCCCCCCCGCGCACGTAAGTCGTTACGCGCCATATTAGTTACGCGCCATTGTAGTTTTGTCCCTATGTCCCACCTGTGAATATAGATATATATATATATATATATATGTTTTTAACTACGTAAACCTTGCGAATATACAACATTCTTTGCTGTCCCATTGTCTGTGCATATAAATAGATTGTTTACCGACTCTTGAAAATGCAACATATAATGGTCCATGGGAAAACAATCCGTATTCAGATCTATTCCTCATGATTCTAATGATTGCCCTTGAGCTTTGTTGATGGTGATTGCTAATCGACCATTCCCTGTGTCGCCGTCGTCATTTATATATCCCCTTGTGCCCCCCCCCCCCGCATCCCCTTTGTAGTTTTGTCCCTGTGTCCAGGTCGTCATTTGTGTCCCGGTGTCCCAGTCTGTGATTTCTCTTTGAGTGTCCCGGGTGTCATTTATATTCCATGTGTCCTGGTGTCTCGGTCGTCATTTATATCCCCCTGTGCCCCCCGGCGTCCCCGTTGTAGTTGTGTCCCTGTGTCCCGGTCGTCATTTATATTCCCTGTGTCCCGGTCCTCATTTGTATCCCGGTGTCCCGGTCTGTATATACATTCGTTTTTTAGTTTTGTTTTTCTCCTTTATTTTTTTCCTTTGTTATTTTTTTTCTTTTTTAGTTTATTTAGATTTTTAGATTTTTTTATTAGTTTTTATTTTTTTTTCTTTTTAGTTTTTTTGTAGTTTTTACCTTTTTTTTAGTTTTTTTAGTTTTTTTTTACTTATATCCTGGTCGTCATTTATACTCCCTGTGTCCCGGTTGTCATTTGTGTCCCGGTGCTTTGTTGATTGCTAATCGAACATTCCTTTTGTCCCGGTCGCTTTCTCTTTGAGTGTCGTCATTCATATTCCCTATGTGCCGGTGTCCCGGTCGTCATTTGTGTCCCGGTGTCCCGGTCTGTAATTTCGTCAGTTGAAAACTTATGATGAAATAAATTTTTAAATTTTTCCCTTTTTTTGTTTTTAGTTTTTTTTATTGGTTTTTACCCTTTTTTAGGTTTTTTAGTTTTTTTTCTTTTTTCTTTTTAGTTATTTTTGAAGTTTTTATCTTTTTAGTTTTTTTATTTTTATTTATATTTTTTTAGTTTTCTTTTTCTCCTTTATTTTTCATTTTTTTCCTTTTTTTAGTTTTTTTTCTTTTTTAGTTCTTTTAGTTTTTACCTTTTTTAGTTTTTTTTAGTTTTTTTAGTTTTTTAGCTTTTTTTATTTTTTTTTTATTAGTTTTTAGTTTATTT
>NW_027064238.1:0-27337 GCF_032884065.1 Artemia franciscana
AATGTATTTGAATCTAGAATCAAACTTTCTGTTTGATTCTAATAGAATCAATAGAATAGCACTAGTTCGTATGTGACGTCTTGCATATGGTTCTAGAATTCTAATCTATTGATTCTAGCTAGTCTATCTACTATTTCTATGAGTCATATGCAAGACGTCATTTTAGAAAAGACTTTTTCACTATTCAATAAATAGATTCAAATCTCTTTGAATATAGAATCAAACTTTCTGTTTGATTCTAATAGAATCAATAGAATAGCACTAGTTCGTATGTGACGTCTTGCATATGGTTCTAGAATTCTAATCTATTGATTCTAGACCAGCTAGAATCAATAGTAGATAGAACAGTGAAAGTTTGATTCTAGCTAGTCTATCTACTATTTCTATGAGTCATATGCAAGACGTCATTTTAGAAAAGACTTTTTCACTATTCAATAAATAGATTCAAATCTATTTGAATCTAGAATCAAACTTTCTGTTTGATTCTAATAGAATCAATAGAATAGCACTAATTCGTATGTGACGTCTTGCATATGGTTCTAGAATTCTAATCTATTGATTCTAGCTAGTCTATCTACTATTTCTATGAGTCATATGCAAGACGTCATTTTAGAAAAGACTTTTTCACTATTCAATAAATAGATTCAAATCTATTTGAATCTAGAATCAAACTTTCTGTATGATTCTAATAGAATCAATAGAATAGCACTAGTTCGTATGTGACGTCTTGCATATGGTTCTAGAATTCTAATCTATTGATTCTAGACCAGCTAGAATCAATAGTAGATAGAACAGTAAAAAGTTTGATTCTAGCTAGTCTATCTACTATTTCTATGAGTCATATGCAAGATGTCATTTTAGAAAAGACTTTTTCACTATTCAATAAATAGATTCAAATCTATTTGAATCTAGAATCAAAATTTCTGTTTGATTCTAATAGAATCAATAGAATAGCACTAGTTCGTATGTGACGTCTTGCATATGGTTCTAGAATTCTAATCTATTGATTCTAGCTAGTCTATCTACTAGTTCTATGAGTCATATGCAAGACGTCATTTTAGAAAAGACTTTTTCACTATTCAATAAATAGATTCAAATCTATTTGAATCTAGAATCAAACTTTCTGTTTGATTCTAATAGAATCAATAGAAAAGCACTAGTTCGTATGTGACGTCTTGCATATGGTTCTAGAATTCTAATCTATTGATTCTAGACCAGCTAGAATCAATAGTAGATATTACAGTGAAAGTTTGATTCTAGCTAGTCTATCTACTATTTCTATGAGTCATATGCAAGACGTCATTTTAGAAAAGACTTTTTCACTATTCAATAAATAGATTCAAATCTATTTGAATCTAGAATCAAACTTTCTGTTTGATTCTAATAGAATCAATAGAATAGCACTAGTTCGTATGTGACGTCTTGTATATGGTTCTAGAATTCTAATCTATTGATTCTAGCTAGTCTATCTACTATTTCTATGAGTCATATGCAAGACGTCATTTTAGAAAAGACTTTTTCACCATTCAATAAATAGATTCAAATCTATTTGAATCTAGAATCAAACTTTCTGTTTGATTCTAATAGAATCAATAGAATAGCACTAGTTCGTATGTGACGTCTTGCATATGGTTCTAGAATTCTAATCTATTGATTCTAGACCAGCTAGAATCAATAGTAGATAGAACTGTGAAAGGTTGATTCTAGCTAGTCTATCTACTGTTTTTATGAGTCATATGCAAGACGTCATTTTAAAAAAGACTTTTTCACTATTCAATAAATAGATTCAAATCTATTTGAATCTAGAATCAAACTTTCTGTTTGATTCTAATAGAATCAATAGAATAGCACTAGTTCGTATGTGACGTCTTGCATATGGTTCTAGAATTCTAATCTATTGATTCTAGCTAGTCTATCTACTATTTCTATGAGTCATATGCAAGACGTCATTTTAGAAAAGACTTTTTCACTATTCAATAAATAGATTCAAATCTATTTGAATCTAGAATCAAACTTTCTGTTTGATTCTAATAGAATCAATAGAATAGCACTAGTTCGTATGTGACGTCTTGCATATGGTTCTAGAATTCTAATCTATTGAATCTAGACCAGCTAGAATCAATAGTAGATAGAACAGTGAAAGTTTGATTCTAGCTAGTCTATCTACTATTTCTATGAGTCATATGCAAGACGTCATTTTAGAAAAGACTTTTTCACTATTCAATAAATAGATTCAAATCTATTTGAATCTAGAATCAAACTTTCTGTGTGATTCTAATAGAATCAATAGAATAGCACTAGTTCGTATGTGACGTCTTGCATATGGTTCTAGAATTCTAATCTATTGATTCTAGCTAGTCTATCTACTATTTCTATGAGTCATATGCAAGACGTCATTTTAGAAAAGACTTTTTCACTATTCAATAAATAGATTCAAATCTATTTGAATCTAGAATCAAACTTTCTGTTTGATTCTAATAGAATCAATAGAATAGCACTAGTTCGTATGTGACGTCTTGCATATGGTTCTAGAATTCTAATCTATTGATTCTAGACCAGCTAGAATCAATAGTAGATAGAACAGTGAAAGTTTGATTCTAGCTAGTCTATCTACTATTTCTATGAGTCATATGCAAGACGTCATTTTAGAAAAGACTTTTTCACTATTCAATAAATAGATTCAAATCTATTTGAATCTAGAATCAAACTTTCTGTTTGATTCTAATAGAATCAATAGAATAGCACTAGTTCGTAATTGACGTCTTGCATATGGTTCTAGAATTCTAATCTATTGATTCTAGCTAGTCTATCTACTATTTCTATGAGTCATATGCAAGACGTCATTTTAGAAAAGACTTTTTCACTATTCAATAAATAGATTCAAATCTATTTGAATTTAGAATCAAACTTTCTGTTTGATTCTAATAGAATCAATAGAATAGCACTAGTTCGTATGTGACGTCTTGCATATGGTTCTAGAATTCTAATCTATTGATTCTAGACCAGTTAGAATCAATAGTAGATAGAACAGTGAAAGTTTGATTCTAGCTAGTCTATCTACTATTTCTATGAGTCATATGCAAGACGTCATTTTAGAAAGACTTTTTCACTATTCAATAAATAGATTCAAATCTATTTGAATCTAGAATCAAACTTTCTGTTTGATTCTAATAGAATCAATAGAATAGCACTAGTTCGTATGTGACGTCTTGCATTTGGTTCTAGAATTCTAATCTATTGATTCTAGCTAGTCTATCTACTATTTCTATGAGTCATATGCAAGACGTCATTTTAGAAAAGACTTTTTCACTATTCAATAAATAGATTCAAATCTATTTGAATCTAGAATCAAACTTTCTGTTTGATTCTAATAGAATAGCACTAGTTCGTATGTGACGTCTTGCATATGGTTCTAGAATTCTAATCTATTGATTCTAGACCAGCTAGAATCAATAGTAGATAGAACAGTGAAAGTTTGATTCTAGCTAGTCTATCTACTATTTCTATGAGTCATATGCAAGACGTCATTTTAGAAAAGACTTTTTCACTATTCAATAAATAGATTCAAATCTATTTGAATCTAGAATCAAACTTTCTGTTTGATTCTAATAGAATCAATAGAATAGCACTAGTTCGTATGTGACGTCTTGCATATGGTTCTAGAATTCTAATCTATTGATTCTAGCTAGTCTATCTACTATTTCTATGAGTCATATGCAAGACGTCATTTTAGAAAAGACTTTTTCACTATTCAATAAATAGATTCAAATCTATTTGAATCTAGAATCAAACTTTCTGTTTGATTCTAATAGAATTAATAGAATAGCACTAGTTCGTATGTGACGTCTTGCATATGGTTCTAGAATTCTAATCTATTGATTCTAGACCAGCTAGAATCAATAGTAGATAGAACAGTGAAAGTTTGATTCTAGCTAGTCTATCTACTATTTCTATGAGTCATATGCAAGACGTCATTTTAGAAAAGACTTTTTCACTATTCAATAAATAGATTCAAATCTATTTGAATCTAGAATCAAACTTTCTGTTTGATTCTAATAGAATCAATAGAATAGCACTAGTTCGTATGTGACGTCTTGCATATGGTTCTAGAATTCTAATCTATTGATTCTAGCTAGTCTATCTACTATTTCTATGAGTCATATGCAAGACTTCATTTTAGAAAAGACTTTTTCACAATTTAATAAATAGATTCAAATCTATTTGAATCTAGAATCAAACTTTCTGGTTGATTCTAATAGAATCAATAGAATAGCACTAGTTCGTATGTGACGTCTTGCATATGGTTCTAGAATTCTAATCTATTGATTCTAGACCAGCTAGAATCAATAGTAGATAGAACAGTGAAAGTTTGATTCTAGCTAGTCTATCTACTATTTCTATGAGTCATATGCAAGACGTCATTTTAGAAAAGACTTTTTCACTATTCAATAAATAGATTCAAATCTATTTGAATCTAAAATCAAACTTTCTGTTTGATTCTAATAGAATCAATAGAATAGGACTAGTTCGTATGTGACGTCTTGCATATGGTTCTAGAATTCTAATCTATTGATTCTAGCTAGTCTATCTACTATTTCTATGAGTCATATGCAAGACGTCATTTTAGAAAAGACTTTTTCACTATTCAATAAATAGATTCAAATCTATTTGAATCTAGAATCAAACTTTCTGTTTGATTCTAGTAGAATCAATAGAATAGCACTAGTTTGTATGTGACGTCTTGCATTTGGTTCTAGAATTCTAATCTATTGATTCTAGACCAGCTAGAATCAATAGTAGATAGAACAGTGAAAGTTTGATTCTAGCTAGTCTATCTACTATTTCTATGAGTCATATGCAAGACGTCATTTTAGAAAAGACTTTTTCACTATTCAATAAATAGATTCAAATCTATTTGAATCTAGAATCAAACTTTCTGTTTGATTCTAATAGAATCAATAGAATAGCACTAATTCGTATGTGACGTCTTGCATATGGTTCTAGAATTCTAATCTATAGATTCTAGCTAGTCTATCTACTATTTCTATGAGTCATATGCAAGACATCATTTTAGAAAAGACTTTTTCACTATTCAATAAATAGATTCAAATCTATTTGAATCTAGAATCAAACCTTCTGTTTGATTCTAATAGAATCAATAGAATAGCACTAGTTCGTATGTGACGTCTTGCATATGGTTCTAGAATTCGAATCTATTGATTCTAGCTAGTCTATCTACTATTTCTATGAGTCATATGCAAGACGTCATTTTAGAAAAGACTTTTTCACTATTCAATAAATAGATTCAATCTATTTGAATCTAGAATCAAACTTTCTGTTTGATTCTAATAGAATCAATAGAATAACACTAGTTCGTATGTGACGTCTTGCATATGGTTCTAGAATTCTAATCTATTGATTCTAGACCAGCCTGAATCAATAGTAGATAGAACAGTGAAAGTTTGATTCCAGCTACTCTATCTACTATTTCTATGAGTCATATGCAAGACGTCATTTTAGAAAAGACTTTTTCACTATTCAATAAAAAGATTCAAATTTATTTGAATCTAGAATCAAACTTTCAGTTTGATTCTAATAGAATCAATAGAATAGCACTAGTTCGTATGTGACGTCTTGCATATGGTTCTAGAATTCTAATCTATTGATTCTAGCTAGTCTATTTACTATTTCTATGAGTCATATGCAAGACGTCATTTTAGAAAAGACTTTTCCACTATTCAATAAATAGATTCAAATCTATTTGAATCTAGAATCAAACTTTCTGTTTGATTCTAATAGAAACAATAGAATAGCACTAATTCGTATGTGACGTCTTGCATATGGTTCTAGAATTCTAATCTATTGATTCTAGACCAGCTAGAATCAATAGTAGATAGAACAGTGAAAGTTTGATTCTAGCTAGTCTATCTACTATTTCTATGAGTCATATGCAAGACGTCATTTTAGAAAAGACTTTTTCACTATTCAATAAATAGATTCAAATCTATTTGAATCTAGAATCAAACTTTCTGTTTGATTCTAATAGAATCAATAGAATAGCACTAGTTCGTATGTGACGTCTTGCATATGGTTCTAGAATTCTAATCTATTGATTCTAGACCAGCTAGAATCAATAGTAGATAGAACTGTGAAAGTTTGATTCTAGCTAGTCTATCTACTATTTTTATGAGTCATATGCAAGACGTCATTTTAAAAAAGACTTTTTCACTATTCAATAAATAGATTCAAATCTATTTGAATCTAGAATCAAACTTTCTGTTTGATTCTAATAGAATCAATAGAATAGCACTAGTTCGTATGTGACGTCTTGCATATGGTTCTAGAATTCTAATCTATTGATTCTAGCTAGTCTATCTACTATTTCTATGAGTCATATGCAAGACGTCATTTTAGAAAAGACTTTTTCACTATTCAATAAATAGATTCAAATCTATTTGAATCTAGAATCAAACTTTCTGTTTGATTCTAATAGAATCAATAGAATAGCACTAGTTCGTATGTGACGTCTTGCATATGGTTCTAAAATTCTAATCTATTGATTCTAGCTAGTCTATCTACTATTTCTATGAGTCATATGCAAGAATTCATTTTAGAAAAGACTTTTTCTCTATTCAATAAATAGATTCAAATCTATTTGAATCTAGAATCAAACTTTCTGTTTGATTCTAATAGAATCAATAGAATAGCACTAGTTCGTATGTGACGTCTTGCATATGGTTCTAGAATTCTAATCTATTGATTCTAGACCAGCTAGAATCAATAGTAGATAGAACAGTGAAAGTTTGATTCTAGCTAGTCTATCTACTATTTCTATGAGTCATATGCAAGACGTCATTTTAGAAAAGACTTTTTCACTATTCAATAAATAGATTCAAATCTATTTGAATCTAGAATCAAACTTTCTGTTTGATTCTAATAGAATCAATAGAATAGCACTAGTTCGTAATTGACGTCTTGCATATGGTTCTAGAATTCTAATCTATTGATTCTAGCTAGTCTATCTACTATTTCTATGAGTCATATGCAAGACGTCATTTTAGAAAAGACTTTTTCACTATTCAATAAATAGATTCAAATCTATTTGAATCTAGAATCAAACTTTCTTTTTGATTCTAATAGAATCAATAGAATAGCACTAGTTCGTATGTGACGTCTTGCATATGGTTCTAGAATTCTAATCTATTGATTCTAGCTAGTCTATCTACTATTTCTATGAGTCATATGCAAGACGTCATTTTAGAAAAGACTTTTTCACTATTCAATAAATAGATTCAAATCTATTTGAATCTAGAATCAAACTTTCTGTTTGATTCTAATAGAATCAATAAAATAGCACTAGTTCGTATGTGACGTCTTGCATATGGTTCTAGAATTCTAATCTATTGATTCTAGACCAGTTAGAATCAATAGTAGATAGAACAGTGAAAGTTTGATTCTAGCTAGTCTATCTACTATTTCTATGAGTCATATGCAAGACGTCATTTTAGAAAAGACTTTTTCACTGTTCAATAAATAGATTCAAATCTATTTGAATCTAGAATCAAACTTTCTGTTTGATTCTAATAGAATCAATAGAATAGCACTAGTTCGTATGTGACGTCTTGCATATGGTTCTAGAATTCGAATCTATTGATTCTAGCTAGTCTATCTACTATTTCTATGAGTCATATGCAAGACGTCATTTTAGAAAAGACTTTTTCACTATTCAATAGATAGATTCAATCTATTTGAATCTAGAATCAAACTTTCTGTTTGATTCTAATAGAATCAATAGAATAACACTAGTTCGTATGTGACGTCTTGCATATGGTTCTAGAATTCTAATCTATTGATTCTAGACCAGCCTGAATCAATAGTAGATAGAACAGTGAAAGTTTGATTCCAGCTACTCTATCTACTATTTCTATGAGTCATATGCAAGACGTCATTTTAGAAAAGACTTTTTCACTATTCAATAAAAAGATTCAAATTTATTTGAATCTAGAATCAAACTTTCAGTTTGATTCTAATAGAATCAATAGAATAGCACTAGTTCATATGTGACGTCTTGCATATGGTTCTAGAATTCTAATCTATTGATTCTAGCTAGTCTATTTACTATTTCTATGAGTCATATGCAAGACGTCATTTTAGAAAAGACTTTTCCACTATTCAATAAATAGATTCAAATCTATTTGAATCTAGAATCAAACTTTCTGTTTGATTCTAATAGAAACAATAGAATAGCACTAATTCGTATGTGACGTCTTGCATATGGTTCTAGAATTCTAATCTATTGATTCTAGACCAGCTAGAATCAATAGTAGATAGAACAGTGAAAGTTTGATTCTAGCTAGTCTATCTACTATTTCTATGAGTCATATGCAAGACGTCATTTTAGAAAAGACTTTTTCACTATTCAATAAATAGATTCAAATCTATTTGAATCTAGAATCAAACTTTCTGTTTGATTCTAATAGAATCAATAGAATAGCACTAGTTCGTATGTGACGTCTTGCATATGGTTCTAGAATTCTAATCTATTGATTCTAGACCAGCTAGAATCAATAGTAGATAGAACTGTGAAAGTTTGATTCTAGCTAGTCTATCTACTATTTTTATGAGTCATATGCAAGACGTCATTTTAAAAAAGACTTTTTCACTATTCAATAAATAGATTCAAATCTATTTGAATCTAGAATCAAACTTTCTGTTTGATTCTAATAGAATCAATAGAATAGCACTAGTTCGTATGTGACGTCTTGCATATGGTTCTAGAATTCTAATCTATTGATTCTAGCTAGTCTATCTACTATTTCTATGAGTCATATGCAAGACGTCATTTTAGAAAAGACTTTTTCACTATTCAATAAATAGATTCAAATCTATTTGAATCTAGAATCAAACTTTCTGTTTGATTCTAATAGAATCAATAGAATAGCACTAGTTCGTATGTGACGTCTTGCATATGGTTCTAAAATTCTAATCTATTGATTCTAGCTAGTCTATCTACTATTTCTATGAGTCATATGCAAGAATTCATTTTAGAAAAGACTTTTTCTCTATTCAATAAATAGATTCAAATCTATTTGAATCTAGAATCAAACTTTCTGTTTGATTCTAATAGAATCAATAGAATAGCACTAGTTCGTATGTGACGTCTTGCATATGGTTCTAGAATTCTAATCTATTGATTCTAGACCAGCTAGAATCAATAGTAGATAGAACAGTGAAAGTTTGATTCTAGCTAGTCTATCTACTATTTCTATGAGTCATATGCAAGACGTCATTTTAGAAAAGACTTTTTCACTATTCAATAAATAGATTCAAATCTATTTGAATCTAGAATCAAACTTTCTGTTTGATTCTAATAGAATCAATAGAATAGCACTAGTTCGTAATTGACGTCTTGCATATGGTTCTAGAATTCTAATCTATTGATTCTAGCTAGTCTATCTACTATTTCTATGAGTCATATGCAAGACGTCATTTTAGAAAAGACTTTTTCACTATTCAATAAATAGATTCAAATCTATTTGAATCTAGAATCAAACTTTCTTTTTGATTCTAATAGAATCAATAGAATAGCACTAGTTCGTATGTGACGTCTTGCATATGGTTCTAGAATTCTAATCTATTGATTCTAGCTAGTCTATCTACTATTTCTATGAGTCATATGCAAGACGTCATTTTAGAAAAGACTTTTTCACTATTCAATAAATAGATTCAAATCTATTTGAATCTAGAATCAAACTTTCTGTTTGATTCTAATAGAATCAATAGAATAGCACTAGTTCGTATGTGACGTCTTGCATATGGTTCTAGAATTCTAATCTATTGATTCTAGACCAGTTAGAATCAATAGTAGATAGAACAGTGAAAGTTTGATTCTAGCTAGTCTATCTACTATTTCTATGAGTCATATGCAAGACGTCATTTTAGAAAAGACTTTTTCACTGTTCAATAAATAGATTCAAATCTATTTGAATCTAGAATCAAACTTTCTGTTTGATTCTAATAGAATCAATAGAATAGCACTAGTTCGTATGTGACGTCTTGCATATGGTTCTAGAATTCTAATCTATTGATTCTAGCTAGTCTACCTACTATTTCTATGAGTCATATGCAAGACGTCATTTTAGAAAAGACTTTTTCACTATTCAATAAATAGATTCAAATCTATTTGAATCTAGAATCAAACTTTCTGTTTGATTCTAATAGAATCAGTAGAATAGCACTAGTTGGTATGTGACGTCTTGCATATGGTTCTAGAATTCTTATCTATTGATTCTAGACCAGCTAGAATCAATAGTAGATAGAACAGTGAAAGTTTGATTCTAGCTAGTCTATCTACTATTTCTATGAGTCATATGCAAGACGTCATTTGAGAAAAGACTTTTTCACTATTCAATAAATAGATTCAAATCTATTTGAATCTAGAATCAAACTTTCTGTTTGATTCTAATAGAATCAATAGAATAGGACTAGTTCGTATGTGACGTCTTGCATATGGTTCTAGAATTCTAATCTATTGATTCTAGCTAGTCTATCTACTATTTCTATGAGTCATATGCAAGACGTCATTTTAGAAAAGACTTTTTCACTATTCAATAAATAGATTCAAATCTATTTGAATCTAGAATCAAACTTTCTGTTTGATTCTAATAGAATCAATAGAATAGCACTAGTTCTTATGTGACGTCTTGCATATGGTTCTAGAATTCTAATCTATTGATTCTAGACCAGCTAGAATCAATAGTAGATAGAACAGTGAAAGTTTGATTCTAGCTAGTCTATCTACTATTTCTATGAGTCATATGCAAGACGTCATTTTAGAAAAGACTTTTTCACTATTCAATAAATAGATTCAAATCTATTTGAATCTAGAATCAAACTTTCTGTTTGATTCTAATAGAATCAATAGAATAGCACTAGTTCGTTTGTGACGTCTTGCATTTGGTTCTAGAATTCTAATCTATTGATTCTAGCTAGTCTATCTACTATTTCTATGAGTCATATGCAAGACGTCATTTTAGAAAAGACTTTTTCACTATTCAATAAATAGATTCAAATCTATTTGAATCTAGAATCAAACTTTCTGTTTGATTCTAATAAAATCAATAGAATAGCACTAGTTCGTATGTGACGTCTTGCATATGGTTCTAGAATTCTAATCTATTGATTCTAGACCAGCTAGAATCAATAGTAGATAGAACAGTGAAAGTTTGATTCTAGCTAGTCTATCTACTATTTCTATGAGTCATATGCAAGACGTCATTTTAGAAAAGACTTTTTCACTATTCAATAAATAGATTCAAATCTATTTGAATCTAGAATCAAACTTTCTGTTTGATTCTAATAGAATCAATAGAATAGCACTAGTTCGTATGTGACGTCTTGCATATGGTTCTAGAATTCTAAACTATTGATTCTAGCTAGTCTATCTACTATTTCTATGAGTCATATGCAAGACGTCATTTTATAAAAGACCTTTTCACTATTCAATAAATAGATTCAAATCTATTTGAATCTAGAATCAAACTTTCTGTTTGATTCTAATAGAATCAATAGAATAGCACTAGTTCGTATGTGACGTCTTGCATATGGTTCTAGAATTCTAATCTATTGATTCTAGACCAGCTAGAATCAATAGTAGATAGAACAGTGAAAGTTTGATTCTAGCTAGTCTATCTACTATTTCTATGAGTCATATGCAAGACGTCATTTTAGAAAAGACTTTTTCACTATTCAATAAATAGATTCAAATCTATTTGAATCTAGAATCAAACTTTCTGTTTGATTCTAATAGAATCAATAGAATAGCACTAGTTCGTATGTGACGTCTTGCATATGGTTCTAGAATTCTAATCTATTGATTCTAGACCAGCTAGAATCAATAGTAGATAGAACAGTGAAAGTTTGATTCTAGCTAGTCTATCTACTATTTCTATGAGTCATATGCAAGACGTCATTTTAGAAAAGACTTTTTCACTATTCAATAAATAGATTCAAATCTATTTGAATCTAAAATCAAACTTTCTGTTTGATTCTAATAGAATCAATAGAATAGGACTAGTTTGTATGTGACGTCTTGCATATGGTTCTAGAATTCTAATCTATTGATTCTAGCTAGTCTATCTACTATTTCTATGAGTCATATGCAAGACGTCATTTTAGAAAAGACTTTTTCACTATTCAATAAATAGATTCAAATCTATTCGAATCTAGAATCAAACTTTCTGTTTGATTCTAATAGAATCAATAGAATAGCACTAGTTCGTATGTGACGTCTTTCATTTGGTTCTAGAATTCTAATCTATTGATTCTAGACCAGCTAGAATCAATAGTAGATAGAACAGTGAAAGTTTGATTCTAGCTAGTCTATCTACTATTTCTATGAGTCATATGCAAGACGTCATTTTAGAAAAGACTTTTTCACTATTCAATAAATAGATTCAAATCTATTTGAATCTAGAATCAAACTTTCTGTTTGATTCTAATAGAATCAATAGAATAGCACTAGTTCGTATGTGACGTCTTGCATATGGTTCTAGAATTCTAATCTATTGATTCTAGCTAGTCTATCTACTATTTCTATGAGTCATATGCAAGACATCATTTTAGAAAAGACTTTTTCACTATTCAATAAATAGATTCAAATCTATTTGAATCTAGAATCAAACTTTCTGTTTGATTCTAATAGAATCAATAGAATAGCACTAGTTCGTATGTGACGTCTTGCATATGGTTCTAGAATTCTAATCTATTGATTCTAGCTAGTCTATTTACTATTTCTATGAGTCATATGCAAGACGTCATTTTAGAAAAGACTTTTTCACTATTCAATAAATAGATTCAAATCTATTTGAATCTAGAATCAAACTTTCTGTTTGATTCTAATAGAATCAATAGAATAGCACTAGTTCGTATGTGACGTCTTGCATATGGTTCTAGAATTCTAATCTATTGATTCTAGACCAGCTAGAATCAATAGTAGATAGAACAGGGAAAGTTTGATTCTAGCTAGTCTATCTACTATTTCTATGAGTCATATGCAAGACGTCATTTTAGATAAGACTTTTTCACGATTCAATAAATAGATTCAAATCTATTTGAATCTAGAATCAAACTTTCTGTTTGATTCTAATAGAATCAATAGAATAGCACTTGTTCGTATGTGACGTCTTGCATATGGTTCTAGAATTCTAATCTATTGATTCTAGCTAGTCTATCTACTATTTCTATGAGTCATATGCAAGACGTCATTTTAGAAAAGACTTTTTCACTATTCAATAAATAGATTCAAATCTATTTGAATCTAGAATCAAACTTTCTGTTTGATTCTAATAGAATCAATAGAATAGCACTAGTTCGTATGTGACGTCTTGCATATGGTTCTAGAATTCTAATCTATTGATTCTAGACCAGCTAGAATCAATAGTAGATAGAACAGTGAAAGTTTGATTCTAGCTAGTCTATCTACTATTTCTATGAGTCATATGCAAGACGTCATTTTAGAAAAGACTTTTTCACTATTCAATAAATAGATTCAAATCTATTTGAATCTAGAATCAAACTTTCTGTTTGATTCTAATAGAATCAATAGAATAGCACTAGTTCGTATGGTTCTATCTATCTACTATAGTTATAGTCATATACTAGTTCTATCTACTATTGATATCTATTTATTGAATAGTGAAAAAGTCTTTTCTAAAATGACGTCTTGCATATGACTCATAGAAATAGTAGATAGACTAGCTAGAATCAAACTTTCACTGTTCTATCTACTATTGATATCTATTTATTGAATAGTGAAAAAGTCTTTTCTAAAATGACGTCTTGCATATGACTCATAGAAATAGTAGATAGACTAGCTAGAATCAAACTTTCACTGTTCTATCTACTATTGATATCTATTTATTGAATAGTGAAAAAGTCTTTTCTAAAATGACGTCTTGCATATGACTCATAGAAATAGTAGATAGACTAGCTAGAATCAAACTTTCACTGTTCTATCTACTATTGATATCTATTTATTGAATAGTGAAAAAGTCTTTTCTAAAAGACGTCTTGCATATGACTCATAGAAATAGTAGATAGACTAGCTAGAATCAAACTTTCACTGTTCTATCTACTATTGATATCTATTTATTGAATAGTGAAAAAGTCTTTTCTAAAATGACGTCTTGCATATGACTCATAGAAATAGTAGATAGACTAGCTAGAATCAAACTTTCACTGTTCTATCTACTATTGATATCTATTTATTGAATAGTGAAAAAGTCTTTTCTAAAATGACGTCTTGCATATGACTCATAGAAATAGTAGATAGACTAGCTAGAATCAAACTTTCACTGTTCTATCTACTATTGATATCTATTTATTGAATAGTGAAAAGTCTTTTCTAAAATGACGTCTTGCATATGACTCATAGAAATAGTAGATAGACTAGCTAGAATCAAACTTTCACTGTTCTATCTACTATTGATATCTATTTATTGAATAGTGAAAAAGTCTTTTCTAAAATGACGTCTTGCATATGACTCATAGAAATAGTAGATAGACTAGCTAGAATCAAACTTTCACTGTTCTATCTACTATTGATATCTATTTATTGAATAGTGAAAAAGTCTTTTCTAAAATGACGTCTTGCATATGACTCATAGAAATAGTAGATAGACTAGCTAGAATCAAACTTTCACTGTTCTATCTACTATTGATATCTATTTATTGAATAGTGAAAAAGTCTTTTCTAAAATGACGTCTTGCATATGACTCATAGAAATAGTAGATAGACTAGCTAGAATCAAACTTTCACTGTTCTATCTACTATTGATATCTATTTATTGAATAGTGAAAAAGTCTTTTCTAAAATGACGTCTTGCATATGACTCATAGAAATAGTAGATAGACTAGCTAGAATCAAACTTTCACTGTTCTATCTACTATTGATATCTATTTATTGAATAGTGAAAAAGTCTTTTCTAAAATGACGTCTTGCATATGACTCATAGAAATAGTAGATAGACTAGCTAGAATCAAACTTTCACTGTTCTATCTACTATTGATATCTATTTATTGAATAGTGAAAAAGTCTTTTCTAAAATGACGTCTTGCATATGACTCATAGAAATAGTAGATAGACTAGCTAGAATCAAACTTTCACTGTTCTATCTACTATTGATATCTATTTATTGAATAGTGAAAAAGTCTTTTCTAAAATGACGTCTTGCATATGACTCATAGAAATAGTAGATAGACTAGCTAGAATCAAACTTTCACTGTTCTATCTACTATTGATATCTATTTATTGAATAGTGAAAAAGTCTTTTCTAAAATGACGTCTTGCATATGACTCATAGAAATAGTAGATAGACTAGCTAGAATCAAACTTTCACTGTTCTATCTACTATTGATATCTATTTATTGAATAGTGAAAAAGTCTTTTCTAAAATGACGTCTTGCATATGACTCATAGAAATAGTAGATAGACTAGCTAGAATCAAACTTTCACTGTTCTATCTACTATTGATATCTATTTATTGAATAGTGAAAAAGTCTTTTCTAAAATGACGTCTTGCATATGACTCATAGAAATAGTAGATAGACTAGCTAGAATCAAACTTTCACTATTCTATCTACTATTGATATCTATTTATTGAATAGTGAAAAAGTCTTTTCTAAAATGACGTCTTGCATATGACTCATAGAAATAGTAGATAGACTAGCTAGAATCAAACTTTCACTGTTCTATCTACTATTGATATCTATTTATTGAATAGTGAAAAAGTCTTTTCTAAAATGACGTCTTGCATATGACTCATAGAAATAGTAGATAGACTAGCTAGAATCAAACTTTCACTGTTCTATCTACTATTGATATCTATTTATTGAATAGTGAAAAAGTCTTTTCTAAAATGACGTCTTGCATATGACTCATAGAAATAGTAGATAGACTAGCTAGAATCAAACTTTCACTGTTCTATCTACTATTGATATCTATTTATTGAATAGTGAAAAAAGTCTTTTCTAAAATGACGTCTTGCATATGACTCATAGAAATAGTAGATAGACTAGCTAGAATCAAACTTTCACTGTTCTATCTACTATTGATATCTATTTATTGAATAGTGAAAAAGTCTTTTCTAAAATGACGTCTTGCATATGACTCATAGAAATAGTAGATAGACTAGCTAGAATCAAACTTTCACTGTTCTATCTACTATTGATATCTATTTATTGAATAGTGAAAAAGTCTTTTCTAAAATGACGTCTTGCATATGACTCATAGAAATAGTAGATAGACTAGCGAGAATCAAACTTTCACTGTTCTATCTACTATTGATATCTATTTATTGAATAGTGAAAAAGTCTTTTCTAAAATGACGTCTTGCATATGACTCATAGAAATAGTAGATAGACTAGCTAGAATCAAACTTTCACTGTTCTATCTACTATTGATATCTATTTATTGAATAGTGAAAAAGTCTTTTCTAAAATGACGTCTTGCATATGACTCATAGAAATAGTAGATAGACTAGCTAGAATCAAACTTTCACTGTTCTATCTACTATTGATATCTATTTATTGAATAGTGAAAAAGTCTGTTCTAAAATGACGTCTTGCATATGACTCATAGAAATAGTAGATAGACTAGCTAGAATCAAACTTTCACTGTTCTATCTACTATTGATATCTATTTATTGAATAGTGAAAAAGTCTTTTCTAAAATGACGTCTTGCATATGACTCATAGAAATAGTAGATAGACTAGCTAGAATCAAACTTTCACTGTTCTATCTACTATTGATATCTATTTATTGAATAGTGAAAAAGTCTTTTCTAAAATGACGTCTTGCATATGACTCATAGAAATAGTAGATAGACTAGCTAGAATCAAACTTTCACTGTTCTATCTACTATTGATATCTATTTATTGAATAGTGAAAAAGTCTTTTCTAAAATGACGTCTTGCATATGACTCATAGAAATAGTAGATAGACTAGCTAGAATCAAACTTTCACTGTTCTATCTACTATTGATATCTATTTATTGAATAGTGAAAAAGTCTTTTCTAAAATGACGTCTTGCATATGACTCATAGAAATAGTAGATAGACTAGCTAGAATCAAACTTTCACTGTTCTATCTACTATTGATATCTATTTATTGAATAGTGAAAAAGTCTTTTCTAAAATGACGTCTTGCATATGACTCATAGAAATAGTAGATAGACTAGCTAGAATCAAACTTTCACTGTTCTATCTACTATTGATATCTATTTATTGAATAGTGAAAAAGTCTTTTCTAAAATGACGTCTTGCATATGACTCATAGAAATAGTAGATAGACTAGCTAGAATCAAACTTTCACTGTTCTATCTACTATTGATATCTATTTATTGAATAGTGAAAAAGTCTTTTCTAAAATGACGTCTTGCATATGACTCATAGAAATAGTAGACAGACTAGCTAGAATCAAACTTTCACTGTTCTATCTACTATTGATATCTATTTATTGAATAGTGAAAAAGTCTTTTCTAAAATGACGTCTTGCATATGACTCATAGAAATAGTAGATAGACTAGCTAGAATCAAACTTTCACTGTTCTATCTACTATTGATATCTATTTATTGAATAGTGAAAAAGTCTTTTCTAAAATGACGTCTTGCCTATGACTCATAAAAATAGTAGATAGACTAGCTAGAATCAAACTTTCACTGTTCTATCTACTATTGATATCTATTTATTGAATAGTGAAAAAGTCTTTTCTAAAATGACGTCTTGCATATGACTCATAGAAATAGTAGATAGACTAGCTAGAATCAAACTTTCACTGTTCTATCTACTATTGATATCTATTTATTGAATAGTGAAAAAGTCTTTTCTAAAATGACGTCTTGCATATGACTCATAGAAATAGTAGATAGACTAGCTAGAATCAAACTTTCACTGTTCTATCTACTATTGATATCTATTTATTGAATAGTGAAAAAGTCTTTTCTAAAATGACGTCTTGCATATGACTCATAGAAATAGTAGATAGACTAGCTAGAATCAAACTTTCACTGTTCTATCTACTATTGATATCTATTTATTGAATAGTGAAAAAGTCTTTTCTAAAATGACGTCTTGCATATGACTCATAGAAATAGTAGATAGACTAGCTAGAATCAAACTTTCACTGTTCTATCTACTATTGATATCTATTTATTGAATAGTGAAAAAGTCTTTTCTAAAATGACGTCTTGCATATGACTCATAGAAATAGTAGATAGACTAGCTAGAATCAAACTTTCACTGTTCTATCTACTATTGATATCTATTTATTGAATAGTGAAAAAGTCTTTTCTAAAATGACGTCTTGCATATGACTCATAGAAATAGTAGATAGACTAGCTAGAATCAAACTTTCACTGTTCTATCTACTATTGATATCTATTTATTGAATAGTGAAAAAGTCTTTTCTAAAATGACGTCTTGCATATGACTCATAGAAATAGTAGATAGACTAGCTAGAATCAAACTTTCACTGTTCTATCTACTATTGATATCTATTTATTGAATAGTGAAAAAGTCTTTTCTAAAATGACGTCTTGCATATGACTCATAGAAATAGTAGATAGACTAGCTAGAATCAAACTTTCACTGTTCTATCTACTATTGATATCTATTTATTGAATAGTGAAAAAGTCTTTTCTAAAATGACGTCTTGCATATGACTCATAGAAATAGTAGATAGACTAGCTAGAATCAAACTTTCACTGTTCTATCTACTATTGATATCTATTTATTGAATAGTGAAAAAGTCTTTTCTAAAATGACGTCTTGCATATGACTCATAGAAATAGTAGATAGACTAGCTAGAATCAAACTTTCACTGTTCTATCTACTATTGATATCTATTTATTGAATAGTGAAAAAGTCTTTTCTAAAATGACGTCTTGCATATGACTCATAGAAATAGTAGATAGACTAGCTAGAATCAAACTTTCACTGTTCTATCTACTATTGATATCTATTTATTGAATAGTGAAAAAGTCTTTTCTAAAATGACGTCTTGCATATGACTCATAGAAATAGTAGATAGACTAGCTAGAATCAAACTTTCACTGTTCTATCTACTATTGATATCTATTTATTGAATAGTGAAAAAGTCTTTTCTAAAATGACGTCTTGCATATGACTCATAGAAATAGTAGATAGACTAGCTAGAATCAAACTTTCACTGTTCTATCTACTATTGATATCTATTTATTGAATAGTGAAAAAGTCTTTTCTAAAATGACGTCTTGCATATGACTCATAGAAATAGTAGATAGACTAGCTAGAATCAAACTTTCACTGTTCTATCTACTATTGATATCTATTTATTGAATAGTGAAAAAGTCTTTTCTAAAATGACGTCTTGCATATGACTCATAGAAATAGTAGATAGACTAGCTAGAATCAAACTTTCACTGTTCTATCTACTATTGATATCTATTTATTGAATAGTGAAAAAGTCTTTTCTAAAATGACGTCTTGCATATGACTCATAGAAATAGTAGATAGACTAGCTAGAATCAAACTTTCACTGTTCTATCTACTATTGATATCTATTTATTGAATAGTGAAAAAGTCTTTTCTAAAATGACGTCTTGCATATGACTCATAGAAATAGTAGATAGACTAGCTAGAATCAAACTTTCACTGTTCTATCTACTATTGATATCTATTTATTGAATAGTGAAAAAGTCTTTTCTAAAATGACGTCTTGCATATGACTCATAGAAATAGTAGATAGACTAGCTAGAATCAAACTTTCACTGTTCTATCTACTATTGATATCTATTTATTGAATAGTGAAAAAGTCTTTTCTAAAATGACGTCTTGCATATGACTCATAGAAATAGTAGATAGACTAGCTAGAATCAAACTTTCACTGTTCTATCTACTATTGATATCTATTTATTGAATAGTGAAAAAGTCTTTTCTAAAATGACGTCTTGCATATGACTCATAGAAATAGTAGATAGACTAGCTAGAATCAAACTTTCACTGTTCTATCTACTATTGATATCTATTTATTGAATAGTGAAAAAGTCTTTTCTAAAATGACGTCTTGCATATGACTCATAGAAATAGTAGATAGACTAGCTAGAATCAAACTTTCACTGTTCTATCTACTATTGATATCTATTTATTGAATAGTGAAAAAGTCTTTTCTAAAATGACGTCTTGCATATGACTCATAGAAATAGTAGATAGACTAGCTAGAATCAAACTTTCACTGTTCTATCTACTATTGATATCTATTTATTGAATAGTGAAAAAGTCTTTTCTAAAATGACGTCTTGCATATGACTCATAGAAATAGTAGATAGACTAGCTAGAATCAAACTTTCACTGTTCTATCTACTATTGATATCTATTTATTGAATAGTGAAAAAGTCTTTTCTAAAATGACGTCTTGCATATGACTCATAGAAATAGTAGATAGACTAGCTAGAATCAAACTTTCACTGTTCTATCTACTATTGATATCTATTTATTGAATAGTGAAAAAGTCTTTTCTAAAATGACGTCTTGCATATGACTCATAGAAATAGTAGATAGACTAGCTAGAATCAAACTTTCACTGTTCTATCTACTATTGATATCTATTTATTGAATAGTGAAAAAGTCTTTTCTAAAATGACGTCTTGCATATGACTCATAGAAATAGTAGATAGACTAGCTAGAATCAAACTTTCACTGTTCTATCTACTATTGATATCTATTTATTGAATAGTGAAAAAGTCTTTTCTAAAATGACGTCTTGCATATGACTCATAGAAATAGTAGATAGACTAGCTAGAATCAAACTTTCACTGTTCTATCTACTATTGATATCTATTTATTGAATAGTGAAAAAGTCTTTTCTAAAATGACGTCTTGCATATGACTCATAGAAATAGTAGATAGACTAGCTAGAATCAAACTTTCACTGTTCTATCTACTATTGATATCTATTTATTGAATAGTGAAAAAGTCTTTTCTAAAATGACCGTCTTGCATATGACTCATAGAAATAGTAGATAGACTAGCTAGAATCAAACTTTCACTGTTCTATCTACTATTGATATCTATTTATTGAATAGTGAAAAAGTCTTTTCTAAAATGACGTCTTGCATATGACTCATAGAAATAGTAGATAGACTAGCTAGAATCAAACTTTCACTGTTCTATCTACTATTGATATCTATTTATTGAATAGTGAAAAAGTCTTTTCTAAAATGACGTCTTGCATATGACTCATAGAAATAGTAGATAGACTAGCTAGAATCAAACTTTCACTGTTCTATCTACTATTGATATCTATTTATTGAATAGTGAAAAAGTCTTTTCTAAAATGACGTCTTGCATATGACTCATAGAAATAGTAGATAGACTAGCTAGAATCAAACTTTCACTGTTCTATCTACTATTGATATCTATTTATTGAATAGTGAAAAAGTCTTTTCTAAAATGACGTCTTGCATATGACTCATAGAAATAGTAGATAGACTAGCTAGAATCAAACTTTCACTGTTCTATCTACTATTGATATCTATTTATTGAATAGTGAAAAAGTCTTTTCTAAAATGACGTCTTGCATATGACTCATAGAAATAGTAGATAGACTAGCTAGAATCAAACTTTCACTGTTCTATCTACTATTGATATCTATTTATTGAATAGTGAAAAAGTCTTTTCTAAAATGACGTCTTGCATATGACTCATAGAAATAGTAGATAGACTAGCTAGAATCAAACTTTCACTGTTCTATCTACTATTGATATCTATTTATTGAATAGTGAAAAAGTCTTTTCTAAAATGACGTCTTGCATATGACTCATAGAAATAGTAGATAGACTAGCTAGAATCAAACTTTCACTGTTCTATCTACTATTGATATCTATTTATTGAATAGTGAAAAAGTCTTTTCTAAAATGACGTCTTGCATATGACTCATAGAAATAGTAGATAGACTAGCTAGAATCAAACTTTCACTGTTCTATCTACTATTGATATCTATTTATTGAATAGTGAAAAAGTCTTTTCTAAAATGACGTCTTGCATATGACTCATAGAAATAGTAGATAGACTAGCTAGAATCAAACTTTCACTGTTCTATCTACTATTGATATCTATTTATTGAATAGTGAAAAAGTCTTTTCTAAAATGACGTCTTGCATATGACTCATAGAAATAGTAGATAGACTAGCTAGAATCAAACTTTCACTGTTCTATCTACTATTGATATCTATTTATTGAATAGTGAAAAAGTCTTTTCTAAAATGACGTCTTGCATATGACTCATAGAAATAGTAGATAGACTAGCTAGAATCAAACTTTCACTGTTCTATCTACTATTGATATCTATTTATTGAATAGTGAAAAAGTCTTTTCTAAAATGACGTCTTGCATATGACTCATAGAAATAGTAGATAGACTAGCTAGAATCAAACTTTCACTGTTCTATCTACTATTGATATCTATTTATTGAATAGTGAAAAAGTCTTTTCTAAAATGACGTCTTGCATATGACTCATAGAAATAGTAGATAGACTAGCTAGAATCAAACTTTCACTGTTCTATCTACTATTGATATCTATTTATTGAATAGTGAAAAAGTCTTTTCTAAAATGACGTCTTGCATATGACTCATAGAAATAGTAGATAGACTAGCTAGAATCAAACTTTCACTGTTCTATCTACTATTGATATCTATTTATTGAATAGTGAAAAAGTCTTTTCTAAAATGACGTCTTGCATATGACTCATAGAAATAGTAGATAGACTAGCTAGAATCAAACTTTCACTGTTCTATCTACTATTGATATCTATTTATTGAATAGTGAAAAAGTCTTTTCTAAATGACGTCTTGCATATGACTCATAGAAATAGTAGATAGACTAGCTAGAATCAAACTTTCACTGTTCTATCTACTATTGATATCTATTTATTGAATAGTGAAAAAGTCTTTTCTAAAATGACGTCTTGCATATGACTCATAGAAATAGTAGATAGACTAGCTAGAATCAAACTTTCACTGTTCTATCTACTATTGATATCTATTTATTGAATAGTGAAAAAGTCTTTTCTAAAATGACGTCTTGCATATGACTCATAGAAATAGTAGATAGACTAGCTAGAATCAAACTTTCACTGTTCTATCTACTATTGATATCTATTTATTGAATAGTGAAAAAGTCTTTTCTAAAATGACGTCTTGCATATGACTCATAGAAATAGTAGATAGACTAGCTAGAATCAAACTTTCACTGTTCTATCTACTATTGATATCTATTTATTGAATAGTGAAAAAGTCTTTTCTAAAATGACGTCTTGCATATGACTCATAGAAATAGTAGATAGACTAGCTAGAATCAAACTTTCACTGTTCTATCTACTATTGATATCTATTTATTGAATAGTGAAAAAGTCTTTTCTAAAATGACGTCTTGCATATGACTCATAGAAATAGTAGATAGACTAGCTAGAATCAAACTTTCACTGTTCTATCTACTATTGATATCTATTTATTGAATAGTGAAAAAGTCTTTTCTAAAATGACGTCTTGCATATGACTCATAGAAATAGTAGATAGACTAGCTAGAATCAAACTTTCACTGTTCTATCTACTATTGATATCTATTTATTGAATAGTGAAAAAGTCTTTTCTAAAATGACGTCTTGCATATGACTCATAGAAATAGTAGATAGACTAGCTAGAATCAAACTTTCACTGTTCTATCTACTATTGATATCTATTTATTGAATAGTGAAAAAGTCTTTTCTAAAATGACGTCTTGCATATGACTCATAGAAATAGTAGATAGACTAGCTAGAATCAAACTTTCACTGTTCTATCTACTATTGATATCTATTTATTGAATAGTGAAAAAGTCTTTTCTAAAATGACGTCTTGCATATGACTCATAGAAATAGTAGATAGACTAGCTAGAATCAAACTTTCACTGTTCTATCTACTATTGATATCTATTTATTGAATAGTGAAAAAGTCTTTTCTAAAATGACGTCTTGCATATGACTCATAGAAATAGTAGATAGACTAGCTAGAATCAAACTTTCACTGTTCTATCTACTATTGATATCTATTTATTGAATAGTGAAAAAGTCTTTTCTAAAATGACGTCTTGCATATGACTCATAGAAATAGTAGATAGACTAGCTAGAATCAAACTTTCACTGTTCTATCTACTATTGATATCTATTTATTGAATAGTGAAAAAGTCTTTTCTAAAATGACGTCTTGCATATGACTCATAGAAATAGTAGATAGACTAGCTAGAATCAAACTTTCACTGTTCTATCTACTATTGATATCTATTTATTGAATAGTGAAAAAGTCTTTTCTAAAATGACGTCTTGCATATGACTCATAGAAATAGTAGATAGACTAGCTAGAATCAAACTTTCACTGTTCTATCTACTATTGATATCTATTTATTGAATAGTGAAAAAGTCTTTTCTAAAATGACGTCTTGCATATGACTCATAGAAATAGTAGATAGACTAGCTAGAATCAAACTTTCACTGTTCTATCTACTATTGATATCTATTTATTGAATAGTGAAAAAGTCTTTTCTAAAATGACGTCTTGCATATGACTCATAGAAATAGTAGATAGACTAGCTAGAATCAAACTTTCACTGTTCTATCTACTATTGATATCTATTTATTGAATAGTGAAAAAGTCTTTTCTAAAATGACGTCTTGCATATGACTCATAGAAATAGTAGATAGACTAGCTAGAATCAAACTTTCACTGTTCTATCTACTATTGATATCTATTTATTGAATAGTGAAAAAGTCTTTTCTAAAATGACGTCTTGCATATGACTCATAGAAATAGTAGATAGACTAGCTAGAATCAAACTTTCACTGTTCTATCTACTATTGATATCTATTTATTGAATAGTGAAAAAGTCTTTTCTAAAATGACGTCTTGCATATGACTCATAGAAATAGTAGATAGACTAGCTAGAATCAAACTTTCACTGTTCTATCTACTATTGATATCTATTTATTGAATAGTGAAAAAGTCTTTTCTAAAATGACGTCTTGCATATGACTCATAGAAATAGTAGATAGACTAGCTAGAATCAAACTTTCACTGTTCTATCTACTATTGATATCTATTTATTGAATAGTGAAAAAGTCTTTTCTAAAATGACGTCTTGCATATGACTCATAGAAATAGTAGATAGACTAGCTAGAATCAAACTTTCACTGTTCTATCTACTATTGATATCTATTTATTGAATAGTGAAAAAGTCTTTTCTAAAATGACGTCTTGCATATGACTCATAGAAATAGTAGATAGACTAGCTAGAATCAAACTTTCACTGTTCTATCTACTATTGATATCTATTTATTGAATAGTGAAAAAGTCTTTTCTAAAATGACGTCTTGCATATGACTCATAGAAATAGTAGATAGACTAGCTAGAATCAAACTTTCACTGTTCTATCTACTATTGATATCTATTTATTGAATAGTGAAAAAGTCTTTTCTAAAATGACGTCTTGCATATGACTCATAGAAATAGTAGATAGACTAGCTAGAATCAAACTTTCACTGTTCTATCTACTATTGATATCTATTTATTGAATAGTGAAAAAGTCTTTTCTAAAATGACGTCTTGCATATGACTCATAGAAATAGTAGATAGACTAGCTAGAATCAAACTTTCACTGTTCTATCTACTATTGATATCTATTTATTGAATAGTGAAAAAGTCTTTTCTAAAATGACGTCTTGCATATGACTCATAGAAATAGTAGATAGACTAGCTAGAATCAAACTTTCACTGTTCTATCTACTATTGATATCTATTTATTGAATAGTGAAAAAGTCTTTTCTAAAATGACGTCTTGCATATGACTCATAGAAATAGTAGATAGACTAGCTAGAATCAAACTTTCACTGTTCTATCTACTATTGATATCTATTTATTGAATAGTGAAAAAGTCTTTTCTAAAATGACGTCTTGCATATGACTCATAGAAATAGTAGATAGACTAGCTAGAATCAAACTTTCACTGTTCTATCTACTATTGATATCTATTTATTGAATAGTGAAAAAGTCTTTTCTAAAATGACGTCTTGCATATGACTCATAGAAATAGTAGATAGACTAGCTAGAATCAAACTTTCACTGTTCTATCTACTATTGATATCTATTTATTGAATAGTGAAAAAGTCTTTTCTAAAATGACGTCTTGCATATGACTCATAGAAATAGTAGATAGACTAGCTAGAATCAAACTTTCACTGTTCTATCTACTATTGATATCTATTTATTGAATAGTGAAAAAGTCTTTTCTAAAATGACGTCTTGCATATGACTCATAGAAATAGTAGATAGACTAGCTAGAATCAAACTTTCACTGTTCTATCTACTATTGATATCTATTTATTGAATAGTGAAAAAGTCTTTTCTAAAATGACGTCTTGCATATGACTCATAGAAATAGTAGATAGACTAGCTAGAATCAAACTTTCACTGTTCTATCTACTATTGATATCTATTTATTGAATAGTGAAAAAGTCTTTTCTAAAATGACGTCTTGCATATGACTCATAGAAATAGTAGATAGACTAGCTAGAATCAAACTTTCACTGTTCTATCTACTATTGATATCTATTTATTGAATAGTGAAAAAGTCTTTTCTAAAATGACGTCTTGCATATGACTCATAGAAATAGTAGATAGACTAGCTAGAATCAAACTTTCACTGTTCTATCTACTATTGATATCTATTTATTGAATAGTGAAAAAGTCTTTTCTAAAATGACGTCTTGCATATGACTCATAGAAATAGTAGATAGACTAGCTAGAATCAAACTTTCACTGTTCTATCTACTATTGATATCTATTTATTGAATAGTGAAAAAGTCTTTTCTAAAATGACGTCTTGCATATGACTCATAGAAATAGTAGATAGACTAGCTAGAATCAAACTTTCACTGTTCTATCTACTATTGATATCTATTTATTGAATAGTGAAAAAGTCTTTTCTAAAATGACGTCTTGCATATGACTCATAGAAATAGTAGATAGACTAGCTAGAATCAAACTTTCACTGTTCTATCTACTATTGATATCTATTTATTGAATAGTGAAAAAGTCTTTTCTAAAATGACGTCTTGCATATGACTCATAGAAATAGTAGATAGACTAGCTAGAATCAAACTTTCACTGTTCTATCTACTATTGATATCTATTTATTGAATAGTGAAAAAGTCTTTTTCTAAAATGACGTCTTGCATATGACTCATAGAAATAGTAGATAGACTAGCTAGAAT
>NW_027064239.1:0-27324 GCF_032884065.1 Artemia franciscana
TAATCACATTCTTTTCCATTTGCAATCATAAAATAGTCTAATATCTTCATTTTTTCAACATACGTAGCTATTACCCTCGAAAACTAAAACTTTTGAAATAGAAAAAGAGCCTTTAAACACATTCTTTACCATTTGCAATCATAAAATAGTCTAATATCTTCATCTTTTCAACATACGTAGCTCTTACCCCCGAAAACTAAAACTTTTGAAATAGGAAAAGAGCCTTTAATCACATTCTTTACCATTTGCAATCATAAAATAGTCTTTTATCTTCATTTTTTCAACATTCGTAGCTATTACCCTCAAAAACTAAAACTTTTGACATAGGAAAAGAGCCTTTAATCACATTCTTTACCATTTGCAATCATAAAATAGTCTAATATCTACATTTTTTCAACATACGTAGCTATTACCCTCGAAAACTAAAACTTTTGAAATAGGAAAAGAGCCTTTAATCACATTTTATACCATGTGCAATCATAAAATAGTCTAATATCTTCATTTTTTCAACATACGTAGCTATTACCCTCGAAAACTAAAACTTTTGAAATAGGAAAAGAGCCTTTAATCACATTCTTTACCATGTGCAATCATAAAATAGTCTAATATCTTCCTTTTTTCAACATACGTAGCTATTACCCTCGAAAACTAAAACTTTTGAAATAGGAAAAGAGCCTTTAATCACATTCTTTACCATGTGCAATCATAAAATAGTCTAATATCTTCATTTTTTCCACAGACATAGCTATTACCCTCGAAAACTAAAACTTTTGAAATAGGAAAAGAGCCTTTAATCAAATTCTTTACCATTTGCAATCATAAAATAGTCTAATATCTTCATATTTTCAACATACGTAGCTATTACCCTCGAAAAATAAAACTTTTGAAATAGGAAAAGAGCCTTTAATCACATTTTATACCATGTGCAATCATAAAATAGTCTAATATCTTCATTTTTTCAACATACGTAGCTATTACCCTCGAAAACTAAAACTTTTGACATAGGAAAAGAGCCTTTAATCACATTCTTTACCATTTGCAATCATAAAATAGTCTAATATCTTCATTTTTTCAACATACGTAGCTATTACCCTCGAAAACTAAAACTTTTGACATAGGAAAAGAGCCTTTAATCACATTCTTTACCATTTGCAATCATAAAATAGTCTAATATCTTCATTTTTTCAACATACGTAGCTATTACCCTCGAAAACTAAAACTTTTGAAATAGGAAAAGAGCCTTTAATCACATTTTTTACCATGTGCAATCATAAAATAGTCTAATATCTTCATTTTTTCAACATACGTAGCTATTACCCTCGAAAACTAAAACTTTTGAAATAGGAAAAGATCCTTTAATCACATTCTTTACCATGTGCAATCATAAAATAGTCTAATATCTTTATTTTTTCAATATACGTAGCTATTACCCTCGAAAACTAAAACTTTTGAAATAGGAAAAGAGCCTTTAATCACATTCTTTACCATTAGCAATCATAAAATTGTCTAATATCTTCCTTTTTTCAACATACGTAGCTATTACCCTCGAAAACTAAAACTTTTGAAATAGGAAAAGAGCCTTTAATCACATTCTTTACCATGTGCAATCATAAAATAGTCTAACATCTTCATTTTTTCCACAGACATAGCTATTACCCTCGAAAACTAAAACTTTTGAAATAGGAAAAGAGCCTTTAATCAAATTCTTTACCATTTGCAATCATAAAATAGTCTAATATCTTCATTTTTTCAACATACGTAGCTATTACCCTCGAAAACTAAAACTTTTGACATAGGAAAAGAGCCTTTAATCACATTCTTTACCATTTGCAATCATAAATAGTCTAATATCTTCATTTTTTCAACAGACATAGCTATTACCCTCGAAAACTAAAACTTTTGAAATAGGAAAAGAGCCTTTAATCACATTCTTTACCATTTGCAATCATAAAATAGTCTAATATCTTCATTTTTTCAACATTCGTAGCTATTACCCTCGAAAACTAAAACTTTTGACATAGGAAAAGAGCCTTTAATAACATTCTTTACCATTTGCAATCATAAAATAGTCTAATATCTTCATTTTTTCAACATACGTAGCTATTACCCTCGAAAACTAATACTTTTGACATAGGAAAAGAGCCTTTAATCACATTCTTTACCATGTGAAATCATAAAATAGTCTAATATCTTCATTTTTTCAACATACGTAGCTATTACCCTCGAAAACTAAAACTTTTGACATAGGAAAAGAGCCTTTAATCACATTCTTTACCATTTGCAATCATAAAATAGTCTAATATCTTCATTTTTTCAACATACGTAGCTATTATCCTCGAAAACTAAAACTTTTGAAATAGGAAATAGCCTTTAATCACATTCTTTACCTTGTGCAATCATAAAATAGTCTAATATCTTCATTTTTTCAACATACGTAGCTATTACCCTCGAAAACTAAAACTTTTGAAATAGGAAAAGAGCCTTTAATCACATTCTTTACCATGTGCAATCATAAAATAGTCTAATATCTTTATTTTTTCAACATATAGCTATTACCCTAGAAAACTACAACTTTTGAAATAGGAAAAGAGCCTTTAATCGCATTCTTTACCATTTGCAATCATAAAATTGTCTAATATCTTCATTTTTTAACATACGTAGCTATTACCCTCGAAAACTAAAACTTTTGAAATAGGAAAAGAGCCTTTAATCACATTCTTTACCATTTGCAATCATAATATAGTCTAATATCTTCATTTTTTCAACATACTTAGCTATTACCCTCGAAAACTAAAACTTTTGACATAGGAAAAGAGCCTTTAATCACATTCTTTACCATTTGCAATCATAAAATAGTCTCATATCTTCAGTTTTTCAACATACGTAGCTATTACCCTCAAAAAGTAAAACTTTTTAAATAGGAAAAGAGCCTTTAATCACATTCTTTACCATATGCAATCATAAGATAGTCTAATATCTTCATTTTTTCAACATACGTAGCTATTACCCTCGAAAACTAAAACTTTTGAAATAGGAAAAGAGCCTTTAATCACATTCTTTACCATGTGCAATCATAAAATAGTCTAATATCTTCATTTTTTCAACATACGTAGCTATTGCGTATGATATTATTTTTTCCACAGACAAAGCTATTACCCTCGAAAACTAAAACTTTTGAAATAGGAAAACAGCCTTTAATCACATTCTTTTCCATTTGCAATCATAAAATAGTCTAATATCTTCATTTTTTCAACATACGTAGCTATTACCCTCGAAAACTAAAACTTTTGAAATAGAAAAAGAGCTTTAATCACATTCTTTACCATTTGCAATCATAAAATAGTCTAATATCTTCATCTTTTCAACATACGTAGCTCTTACCCCCGAAAACTAAAACTTTTGAAATAGGAAAAGAGCCTTTAATCACATTCTTTACCATTTGCAATCATAAAATAGTCTTTTATCTTCATTTTTTCAACATTCGTAGCTATTACCCTCAAAACTAAAACTTTTGACATAGGAAAAGAGCCTTTAGTCACATTCATTACCATTTGCAATCATAAAATAGTCTAATATCTTCATTTTTTCAACATACGTAGCTATTACCCTCGAAAACTAAAACTTTTGAAATAGGAAAAGAGCCTTTAATCACATTTTATACCATGTGCAATCATAAAATAGTCTAATATCTTCATTTTTTCAACATACGTAGCTATTACCCTCGAAAACTAAAACTTTTGAAATAGGAAAAGAGCCTTTAATCACATTCTTTACATGTGCAATCATAAAATAGTCTAATATCTTCCTTTTTTCAACATACGTAGCTATTACCCTCGAAAACTAAAACTTTTGAAATAGGAAAAGAGCCTTTAATCACATTCTTTACCATGTGCAATCATAAATAGTCTAATATCTTCATTTTTTCCACAGACATAGCTATTACCCTCGAAAACTAAAACTTTTGAAATAGGAAAAGAGCCTTTAATGAAATTGTTTACCATTTGCAATCATAAAATAGTCTAATATCTTCATTTTTTCAACATACGTAGCTATTACCCTCGAAAATAAAACTTTTGAAATAGGAAAAGAGCCTTTAATCACATTTTATACCATGTGCAATCATAAAATAGTCTAATATCTTCATTTTTTCAACATACTTAGCTATTACCCTCGAAAACTAAAACTTTTGACATAGGAAAAGAGCCTTTAATCACATTCTTTACCATTTGCAATCATAAAATAGTCTAATATCTTCATTTTTTTCAACATACGTAGCTATTACCCTCGAAAACTAAAACTTTTGACATAGGAAAAGAGCCTTTAATCACATTCTTTACCATTTGCAATCATAAAATAGTCTAATATCTTCATTTTTTCAACATTCGTAGCTATTACCCTCGAAAACTAAACTTTTGACATAGGAAAAGAGCCTTTAATCACATTCTTTACCATTTGCAATCATAAAATAGTCTAATATCTTCATTTTTTCAACATACGTAGCTATTACCCTCGAAAACTAAAACTTTTGACATAGGAAGAGAGCCTTTAATCACATTCTTTACCATTTGCAATCATAAAATAGTCTAATATCTTCATTTTTTCAACATACGTAGCTATTATCCTCGAAAACTAAAACTTTTGAAATAGGAAAAGAGCCTTTAATCACATTCTTTACCATGTGCAATCATAAAATAGTCTAATATCTTCATTTTTTCAACATACGTAGCTATTACCCTCGAAAACTAAAACTTTTGAAATAGGAAAAGGGCCTTTAATCACATTCTTTACCATTTACAATCATAAAATAGTCTAATATCTTCATTTTTTCAACATACTTAGCTATTACCCTCGAAAACTAAAACTTTTGACATAGGAAAAGAGCCTTTAATCACATTCTTTACCATTTGCAATCATAAAATAGTCTAATATCTTCAGTTTTTCAACTTACGTAGCTATTACCCTCGAAAACTAAAACTTTTTAAATAGGAAAAGAGCCTTTAATCACATTCTTTACCATATGCAATCATAAGATAGTCTAATATCTTCATTTTTTCAACATACGTAGCTATTACCCTCGAAAACTAAAACTTTTGAAATAGGAAAAGAGCCTTTAATCACATTCTTTACCATGTGCAATCATAAAATAGTCTAATATCTTCATTTTTTCCACAGACATAGCTATTACCCTCGAAAACTAAAACTTTTGAAATAGGAAAAGAGCCTTTAATCAAATTCTTTACCATTTGCAATCATAAAATAGTCTAATATCTTCATTTTTTCAACATACGTAGCTATTACCCTCGAAAAATAAAACTTTTGAAATAGGAAAAGAGCCTTTAATCACATTTTATACCATGTGCAATCATAAAATAGTCTAATATCTTCATTTTTTCAACATACGTAGCTATTACCCTCGAAAACTAAAACTTTTGAAATAGGAAAAGAGCCTTTAATCACATTCTTTACAATGTGCAATCATAAAATAGTCTAATATCTTTATTTTTTCAACATACGTAGCTATTACCCTCGAAAACTAAAACTTTTGACATAGGAAAAGAGCCTTTAATCACATTCTTTACCATTTGCAATCATAAAATAGTCTAATATCTTCATTTTTTCAACATACGTAGCTATTACCCTCGAAAACTGAAACTTTTGACATAGGAAAAGAGCCTTTAATCACATTCTTTACCATTTGCAATCATAAAATAGTCTAATATCTTCATTTTTTCAACAGACATAGCTATTACCTCGAAAACTAAAACTTTTGAAATAGGAAAAGAGCCTTTAATCACATTCTTTACCATTTGCAATCATAAAATAGTCTAATATCTTCATTTTTTCAACATTCGTAGCTATTACCCTCGAAAACTAAAGTTTTGACATAGGAAAAGAGCCTTTAATCACATTCTTTACCATTTGCAATCATAAAATAGTCTAATATCTTCATTTTTTCAACATACGTAGCTATTACCCTCGAAAACTAATACTTTTGACATAGGAAAAGAGCCTTTAATCACATTCTTTACCATGTGCAATCATAAAATAGTCTAATATCTTCATTTTTTCAACATACGTAGCTATTACCCTCGAAAACTAAAACTTTTGACATAGGAAAAGAGCCTTTAATCACATTCTTTACCATTTGCAATCATAAAATAGTCTAATATCTTCATTTTTTCAACATACGTAGCTATTATCCTCGAAAACTAAAACTTTTGAAATAGGAAAAGAGCCTTTAATCACATTCTTTACCATGTGCAATCATAAAATAGTCTAATATCTTCATTTTTTCAACATACGTAGCTATTACCCTCGAAAACTAAAACTTTTGATATAGGAAAAGAGCCTTTAATCACATTCCTTACCATTTGCAATCATAAAATAGTCTAATATCTTCATTTTTTCAACATACGTAGCTATTACCCTCGAAAACTAAAACTTTTGAAATAGGAAAAGGGCCTTTAATCACATTCTTTACCATTTACAATCATAAAAAAGTCTAATATCTTCATTTTTTCAACATACTTAGCTATTACCCTCGAAAACTAAAACTTTTGACATAGGAAAAGAGCCTTTAATCACATTCTTTACCATTTGCAATCATAAAATAGTCTAATATCTTCAGTTTTTCAACATACGCAGCTATTACCCTCGAAAACTAAAACTTTTTAAATAGGAAAAGAGCCTTTAATCACATTCTTTACCATATGCAATCATAAGATAGTCTAATATCTTCATTTTTTCAACATACGTAGCTATTACCCTCGAAAACTAAAACTTTTGAAATAGGAAAAGAGCCTTTAATCACATTCTTTACCATGTGCAATCATAAAATAGTCTAATATCTTCATTTTTTCAACATACGTAGCTATTGCGTATGATATTATTTTTTCCACAGACAAAGCTATTACCCTCGAAAACTAAAACTTTTGAAATAGGAAAACAGCCTTTAATCACATTCTTTTCCATTTGCAATCATAAAATAGTCTAATATCTTCATTTTTTCAACATACGTAGCTATTACCCTCGAAAACTAAAACTTTTGACATAGGAAAAGAGCCTTTAATCACATTCTTTACCATGTGCAATCATAAAATAGTCTAATATCTTCATTTTTTCAACATACGTAGCTATTACCCTCGAAAACTAAAACTTTTGAAATAGGAAAAGAGCCTTTAATCACATTCTTTACCATTTGCAATCATAAAATAGTCTAATATCTTCATTTTTTCAACAGACATAGCTATTACCCTCGAAAACTAAAACTTTTGAAATAGGAAAAGAGCCTTTAATCACATTCTTTACCATTTGCAATCATAAAATAGTCTAATATCTTCATTTTTCAACATACGTAGCTATTACCCTCGAAAACTAAAACTTTTGAAATAGGAAAAGAGCCTTTAATCACATTCTTTACCATTTGCAATCATAAAATAGTCTAATATCTTCATTTTTTCAACATTCGTAGCTATTACCCTCGAAAACTAAAACTTTTGACATAGGAAAAGAGCTTTTAATCACATTCTTTACCATTTGCAATCATAAAATAGTCTAATATCTTCATTTTTTCAACATACGTAGCTATTACCCTCGAAAACTAAAACTTTTCAAATAGGAAAAGAGCCATTAATCACATTCTTTACCATGTGCAATCATAAAATAGTCTAGTATCTTCATTTTTTCAACATACGTAGCTATTACCCTCGAAAACTAAAACTTTTGAAATAGGAAAAGAGCCTTTAATCACATTCTTTACCATTTGCAATCATAAAATAGTCTAATATCTTCATTTTTTCAACATACGTAGCTATTACCCTCGAAAACTAAAACTTTTGAAATAGGAAAATAGCCTTTAATCACATTCTTAACCATGTGCAATCATAAAATAGTCTAATATCTTCATTTTTTCAACATACGTAGCTATTACCCTCGAAAACTAATACTTTTGACATAGGAAAAGAGCCTTTAATCACATTCTTTACCATGTGCAATCATAAAATAGTCTAATATCTTCATTTTTTCAACATACGTAGCTATTACCCTCGAAAACTAAAACTTTTGACATAGGAAAAGAGCCTTTAATCACATTCTTTACCATTTGCAATCATAAAATAGTCTAATATCTTCATTTTTTTAACATACGTAGCTATTACCCTCGAAAACTAAAACTTTTGAAATAGGAAAAGAGCCTTTAATCACATTCTTTACCATTTGCAATCATAAAATAGTCTAATATCTTCATTTTTTCAACATACGTAGCTATTACCCTCGAAAACTAAAACTTTTGAAATAGGAAAAGAGCCTTTAATCACATTCTTTACCATGTGCAATCATAAAATAGTCTAATATCTTTATTTTTTCAACATACGTAGCTATTACCCTCGAAAACTAAAACTTTTGAAATAGGAAAAGAGCCTTTAATCACATTCTTTACATTTGCAATCATAAAATTGTCTAATATCTTCATTTTTTCAACATACGTAGCTATTACCCTCGAAAACTAAAACTTTTGAAATAGGAAAAGAGCCTTTGAATCACATTCTTTACCATTTGCAATCATAAAATAGTCTAATATCTTCATTTTTTCAACAGACATAGCTATTACCCTCGAAAACTAAAACTTTTGAAATAGGAAAAGAGCCTTTAATCACATTCTTTACCATTTGCAATCATAAAATAGTCTAATATCTTCATTTTTTCACATACGTAGCTATTACCCTCGAAAACTAAAACTTTTTAAATAGGAAAAGAGCCTTTAATCACATTCTTTACCATGTGCAATCATAAAATAGTCTAATATCTTCATTTTTTCAACAGACATAGCTATTACCCTCGAAAACTAAAACTTTTGATATTGGAAAAGAGCCTTTAATCACATTCCTTACCATTTGCAATCATAAAATAGTCTAATATCTTCATTTTTTCAACATACGTAGCTATTACCCTCGAAAACTAAAACTTTTGAAATAGGAAAAGGGCCTTTAATCACATTCTTTACCATTTACAATCATAAAAAAGTCTAATATCTTCATTTTTTCAACATACTTAGCTATTACCCTCGAAAACTAAAACTTTTGACATAGGAAAAGAGCCTTTAATCACATTCTTTACCATTTGCAATCATAAAATAGTCTAATATCTTCAGTTTTTCAACATACGCAGCTATTACCCTCGAAAACTAAAACTTTTTAAATAGGAAAAGAGCCTTTAATCACATTCTTTACCATATGCAATCATAAGATAGTCTAATATCTTCATTTTTTCAACATACGTAGCTATTACCCTCGAAAACTAAAACTTTTGAAATAGGAAAAGAGCCTTTAATCACATTCTTTACCATGTGCAATCATAAAATAGTCTAATATCTTCATTTTTTCAACATACGTAGCTATTGCGTATGATATTATTTTTTCCACAGACAAAGCTATTACCCTCGAAAACTAAAACTTTTGAAATAGGAAAACAGCCTTTAATCACATTCTTTTCCATTTGCAATCATAAAATAGTCTAATATCTTCATTTTTTCAACATACGTAGCTATTACCCTCGAAAACTAAAACTTTTGACATAGGAAAAGAGCCTTTAATCACATTCTTTACCATGTGCAATCATAAAATAGTCTAATATCTTCAATTTTTCAACATACGTAGCTATTACCCTCGAAAACTAAAACTTTTGAAATAGGAAAAGAGCCTTTAATCACATTCTTTACCATTTGCAATCATAAAATAGTCTAATATCTTCATTTTTTCAACAGACATAGCTATTACCCTCGAAAACTAAAACTTTTGAAATAGGAAAAGAGCCTTTAATCACATTCTTTACCATTTGCAATCATAAAATAGTCTAATATCTTCATTTTTCAACATACGTAGCTATTACCCTCGAAAACTAAAACTTTTGAAATAGGAAAAGAGCCTTTAATCACATTCTTTACCATTTGCAATCATAAAATAGTCTAATATCTTCATTTTTTCAACATTCGTAGCTATTACCCTCGAAAACTAAAACTTTTGACATAGGAAAAGAGCTTTTAATCACATTCTTTACCATTTGCAATCATAAAATAGTCTAATATCTTCATTTTTCAACATACGTAGCTATTACCCTCGAAAACTAAAACTTTTCAAATAGGAAAAGAGCCTTAAATCACATTCTTTACCATGTGCAATCATAAAATAGTCTAGTATCTTCATTTTTTCAACATACGTAGCTATTACCCTCGAAAACTAAAACTTTTGAAATAGGAAAAGAGCCTTTAATCACATTCTTTACCATTTGCAATCATAAAATAGTCTAATATCTTCATTTTTTCAACATACGTAGCTATTACCCTCGAAAACTAAAACTTTTGAAATAGGAAAATAGCCTTTAATCACATTCTTAACCATGTGCAATCATAAAATAGTCTAATATCTTCATTTTTTCAACATACGTAGCTATTACCCTCGAAAATTAATACTTTTGACATAGGAAAAGAGCCTTTAATCACATTCTTTACCATGTGCAATCATAAAATAGTCTAATATCTTCATTTTTTCAACATACGTAGCTATTACCCTCGAAAACTAAAACTTTTGACATAGGAAAAGAGCCTTTAATCACATTCTTTACCATTTGCAATCATAAAATAGTCTAATATCTTCATTTTTTTAACATACGTAGCTATTACCCTCGAAAACTAAAACTTTTGAAATAGGAAAAGAGCCTTTAATCACATTCTTTACCATTTGCAATCATAAAATAGTCTAATATCTTCATTTTTTCAACATACGTAGCTATTACCCTCGAAAACTAAAACTTTTGAAATAGGAAAAGAGCCTTTAATCACATTCTTTACCATGTGCAATCATAAAATAGTCTAATATCTTTATTTTTTCAACATACGTAGCTATTACCCTCGAAACTAAAACTTTAGAAATAGGAAAAGAGCCTTTAATCACATTCTTTACCATTTGCAATCATAAAATTGTCTAATATCTTCATTTTTTTCAACATACGTAGCTATTACCCTCGAAAACTAAAACTTTTGAAATAGGAAAAGAGCCTTTGAATCACATTCTTTACCATTTGCAATCATAAAATAGTCTAATATCTTCATTTTTTCAACAGACATAGCTATTACCCTCGAAAACTAAAACTTTTGAAATAGGAAAAGAGCCTTTAATCACATTCTTTACCATTTGCAATCATAAAATAGTCTAATATCTTCATTTTTTCAACATACGTAGCTATTACCCTCGAAAACTAAAACTTTTGACATAGGAAAAGAGCCTTTAATCACATTCTTTACCATTTGCAATCATAAAATAGTCTAATATCTTCATTTTTTTAACATACGTAGCTATTACCCTCGAAAACTAAAACTTTTGAAATAGGAAAAGAGCCTTTAATCACATTCTTTACCATTTGCAATCATAAAATAGTCTAATATCTTCATTTTTTCAACATACGTAGCTATTACCCTCGAAAACTAAAACTTTTGAAATAGGAAAAGAGCCTTTAATCACATTCTTTACCATGTGCAATCATAAAATAGTCTAATATCTTTATTTTTTCAACATACGTAGCTATTACCCTCGAAAACTAAAACTTTTGAAATAGGAAAAGAGCCTTTAATCACATTCTTTACCATTTGCAATCATAAAATTGTCTAATATCTTCATTTTTTCAACATACGTAGCTATTACCCTCGAAAACTAAAACTTTTGAAATAGGAAAAGAGCCTTTGAATCACATTCTTTACCATTTGCAATCATAAAATAGTCTAATATCTTCATTTTTTCAACAGACATAGCTATTACCCTCGAAAACTAAAACTTTTGAAATAGGAAAGAGCCTTTAATCACATTCTTTACCATTTGCAATCATAAAATAGTCTAATATCTTCTTTTTTTCAACATACTTAGCTATTACCCTCGAAAACTAAAACTTTTGAAATAGGAAAAGAGCCTTTAATCACATTCTTTACCATGTGCAATCATAAAATAGTCTAATATCTTCATTTTTTCAACATACGTAGCTATTGCGTATGATATTATTTTTTCCACAGACAAAGCTATTACCCTCGAAAACTAAAACTTTTGAAATAGGAAAACAGCCTTAAATCACATTCTTTTCCATTTGCAATCATAAAATAGTCTAATATCTTCATTTTTTCAACATACGTAGCTATTACCCTCGAAAACTAAAACTTTTGACATAGGAAAAGAGCCTTCAATCACATTCTTTACCATGTGCAATCATAAAATAGTCTAATATCTTCATTTTTTCAACATACGTAGCTATTACCCTCGAAAACTAAAACTTTTGAAATAGGAAAAGAGCCTTTAATCACATTCTTTACCATTTGCAATCATAAAATAGTCTAATATCTTCATTTTTTCAACATACGTAGCTATTACCCTCGAAAACTAATACTTTTGACATAGGAAAAGAGCCTTTAATCACATTCTTTACCATGTGCAATCATAAAATAGTCTAATATCTTCATTTTTTCAACATACGTAGCTATTACCCTCGAAAACTAAAACTTTTGACATAGGAAAAGAGCCTTTAATCACATTCTTTACCATTTGCAATCATAAAATAGTCTAATATCTTCATTTTTTTAACATACGGAGCTATTACCCTCGAAAACTAAAACTTTTGAAATAGGAAAAGAGCCTTTAATCACATTCTTTACCATTTGCAATCATAAAATAGTCTAATATCTTCATTTTTTCAACATACGTAGCTATTACCCTCGAAAACTAAAACTTTTGAAATAGGAAAAGAACCTTTAATCACATTCTTTACCATGTGCAATCATAAAATAGTCTAATATCTTTATTTTTTCAACATACGTAGCTATTACCCTCGAAAACTAAAACTTTTGAAATAGGAAAAGAGCCTTTAATCACATTCTTTACCATTTGCAATCATAAAATTGTCTAATATCTTCATTTTTTCAACATACGTAGCTATTACCCTCGAAAACTAAAACTTTTGAAATAGGAAAAGAGCCTTTGAATCACATTCTTTACCATTTGCAATCATAAAATAGTCTAATATCTTCATTTTTTCAACAGACATAGCTATTACCCTCGAAAACTAAAACTTTTGAAATAGGAAAAGAGCCTTTAATCACATTCTTTACCATTTGCAATCATAAAATAGTCTAATATCTTCATTTTTTCAACATACGTAGCTATTACCCTCGAAAACTAAAACTTTTTAAATAGGAAAAGAGCCTTTAATCACATTCTTTACCATGTGTAATCATAAAATAGTCTAATATCTTCATTTTTTCAACATACGTAGCTATTACGTATGATATTATTTTTTCCACAGACAAAGCTATTACCATCGAAAACTAAAACTTTTGAAATAGGAAAACAGCCTTTAATCACATTCTTTTCCATTTGCAATCATAAAATAGTCTAATATCTTCATTTTTTCAACATACGTAGCTATTACCCTCGAAAACTAAAACTTTTGAAATAGGAAAAGAGCCTTTAATCACATTCTTTACCATTTGCAATCATAAAATAGTCTAATATCTTCATTTTTTTAACAGACATAGCTATTACCCTCGAAAACTAAAACTTTTGAAATAGGAAAAGAGCCTTTAATCACATTCTTTACCATTTGCAATCATAAAATAGTCTAATATCTTCATTTTTCAACATACGTAGCTATTACCCTCGAAAACTAAAACTTTTGAAATAGGAAAAGAGCCTTTAATCACATTCTTTACCATTTGCAATCATAAAATAGTCTAATATCTTCATTTTTTCAACATTCGTAGCTATTACCCTCGAAAACTAAAACTTTTGACGCAGGAAAAGAGCTTTTAATCACATTCCTTACCATTTGCAATCATAAAATAGTCTAATATCTTCATTTTTTCAACATACGTAGCTATTACCCTCGAAAACTAAAACTTTTGAAATAGGAAAAGAGCCTTTAATCACATTCTTAACCATGTGCAATCATAAAATAGTCTAATATCTTCATTTTTCAACATACGTAGCTATTACCCTCGAAAACTAAAACTTTTGAAATAGGAAAAGAGCCTTTAATCACATTCTTTACCATTTGCAATCATAAAATAGTCTAATATCTTCATTTTTTCACATTCGTAGCTATTACCCTCGAAAACTAAAACTTTTGACATAGGAAAAGAGCTTTTAATCACATTCTTTACCATTTGCAATCATAAAATATTCTAATATCTTCATTTTTTCAACATACGTAGCTATTACCCTCGAAAACTAAAACTTTTGAAATAGGAAAATAGCCTTTAATCACATTCTTAACCATGTGCAATCATAAAATAGTCTAATATCTTCATTTTTTCAACATACGTAGCTATTACCCTCGAAAACTAATACTTTTGACATAGGAAAAGAGCCTTTAATCACATTCTTTACCATGTGCAATCATAAAATAGTCTAATATCTTCATTTTTTCAACATACGTAGCTATTACCCTCGAAAACTAAAACTTTTGACATAGGAAAAGAGCCTTTAATCACATTCTTTACCATTTGCAATCATAAAATAGTCTAATATCTTCATTTTTTTAACATACGGAGCTATTACCCTCGAAAACTAAAACTTTTGAAATAGGAAAAGAGCCTTTAATCACATTCTTTACCATTTGCAATCATAAAATAGTCTAATATCTTCATTTTTTCAACATTCGTAGCTATTACCCTCGAAAACTAAAACTTTTGACACAGGAAAAGAGCTTTTAATCACATTCTTTACCATTTGCAATCATAAAATAGTCTAATATCTTCATTTTTTCAACATACGTAGCTATTACCCTCGAAAACTAAAACTTTTGAAATAGGAAAAGAGCATTTAATCACATTCTTAACCATGTGCAATCATAAAATAGTCTAATATCTTCATTTTTCAACATACGTAGCTATTACCCTCGAAAACTAAAACTTTTGAAATAGGAAAAGAGCCTTTAATAAAATTCTTTACCATTTGCAATCATAAAATAGTCTAATATCTTCATTTTTTCAACATTCGTAGCTATTACCCTCGAAAACTAAAACTTTTGACATAGGAAAAGAGCTTTTAATCACATTCTTTACCATTTGCAATCATAAAATAGTCTAATATCTTCATTTTTTCAACATACGTAGCTATTACCCTCGAAAACTAAAACTTTTGAAATAGGAAAATAGCCTTTAATCACATTCTTAACCATGTGCAATCATAAAATAGTCCAATATCTTCATTTTTTCAACATACGTAGCTATTACCCTCGAAAACTAATACTTTTGACATAGGAAAAGAGCCTTTAATCACATTCTTTACCATGTGCAATCATAAAATAGTCTAATATCTTCATTTTTTCAACATACGTAGCTATTACCCTCGAAAACTAAAACTTTTGACATAGGAAAAGAGCCTTTAATCACATTCTTTACCATTTGCAATCATAAAATAGTCTAATATCTTCATTTTTTAACATACGGAGCTATTACCCTCGAAAACTAAAACTTTTGAAATAGGAAAAGAGCCTTTAATCACATTCTTTACCATGTGCAATCATAAAATAGTCTAATATCTTCATTTTTTCAACATACGTAGCTATTACCCTCGAAAACTAAAACTTTTGACATAGGAAAAGAGCCTTTAATCACATTCTTTACCATTTGCAATCATAAAATAGTCTAATATCTTCATTTTTTTAACATACGGAGCTATTACCCTCGAAAACTAAAACTTTTGAAATAGGAAAAGAGCCTTTAATCACATTCTTTACCATTTGCAATCATAAAATAGTCTAATATCTTCATTTTTTCAACATACGTAGCTATTACCCTCGAAAACTAAAACTTTTGAAATAGGAAAAGAACCTTTAATCACATTCTTTACCATGTGCAATCATAAAATAGTCTAATATCTTTATTTTTTCAACATACGTAGCTATTACCCTCGAAAACTAAAACTTTTGAAATAGGAAAAGAGCCTTTAATCACATTCTTTACCATTTGCAATCATAAAATTGTCTAATATCTTCATTTTTTCAACATACGTAGCTATTACCCCTCGAAAACTAAAACTTTTGAAATAGGAAAAGAGCCTTTGAATCACATTCTTTACCATTTGCAATCATAAAATAGTCTAATATCTTCATTTTTTCAACAGACATAGCTATTACCCTCGAAAACTAAAACTTTTGAAATAGGAAAAGAGCCTTTAATCACATTCTTTACCATTTGCAATCATAAAATAGTCTAATATCTTCATTTTTTCAACATACGTAGCTATTACCCTCGAAAACTAAAACTTTTTAAATAGAAAAAGAGCCTTTAATCACATTCTTTACCATGTGCAATCATAAAATAGTCTAATATCTTCATTTTTTCAACATACGTAGCTATTGCGTATGATATTATTTTTTCCACAGACAAAGCTATTACCATCGAAAACTAAAACTTTTGAAATAGGAAAACAGCCTTTAATCACATTCTTTTCCATTTGCAATCATAAAATAGTCTAATATCTTCATTTTTTCAACATACGTAGCTATTACCCTCGAAAACTAAAACTTTTGAAATAGGAAAAGAGCCTTTAATCACATTCTTTACCATTTGCAATCATAAAATAGTCTAATATCTTCATTTTTTTAACAGACATAGCTATTACCCTCGAAAACTAAAACTTTTGAAATAGGAAAAGAGCCTTTAATCACATTCTTTACCATTTGCAATCATAAAATAGTCTAATATCTTCATTTTTCAACATACGTAGCTATTACCCTCGAAAACTAAAACTTTTGAAATAGGAAAAGAGCCTTTAATCACATTCTTTACCATTTGCAATCATAAAATAGTCTAATATCTTCATTTTTTCAACATTCGTAGCTATTACCCTCGAAAACTAAAACTTTTGACGCAGGAAAAGAGCTTTTAATCACATTCCTTACCATTTGCAATCATAAAATAGTCTAATATCTTCATTTTTTCAACATACGTAGCTATTACCCTCGAAAACTAAAACTTTTGAAATAGGAAAAGAGCCTTTAATCACATTCTTAACCATGTGCAATCATAAAATAGTCTAATATCTTCATTTTTCAACATACGTAGCTATTACCCTCGAAAACTAAAACTTTTGAAATAGGAAAAGAGCCTTTAATCATATTCTTTACCATTTGCAATCATAAAATAGTCTAATATCTTCATTTTTTCAACATTCGTAGCTATTACCCTCGAAAACTAAAACTTTTGACATAGGAAAAGAGCTTTTAATCACATTCTTTACCATTTGCAATCATAAAATATTCTAATATCTTCATTTTTTCAACATACGTAGCTATTACCCTCGAAAACTAAAACTTTTGAAATAGGAAAATAGCCTTTAATCACATTCTTAACCATGTGCAATCATAAAATAGTCTAATATCTTCATTTTTTCAACATACGTAGCTATTACCCTCGAAAACTAATACTTTTGACATAGGAAAAGAGCCTTTAATCACATTCTTTACCATGTGCAATCATAAAATAGTCTAATATCTTCATTTTTTCAACATACGTAGCTATTACCCTCGAAAACTAAAACTTTTGACATAGGAAAAGAGCCTTTAATCACATTCTTTACCATTTGCAATCATAAAATAGTCTAATATCTTCATTTTTTTAACATACGGAGCTATTACCCTCGAAAACTAAAACTTTTGAAATAGGAAAAGAGCCTTTAATCACATTCTTTACCATTTGCAATCATAAAATAGTCTAATATCTTCATTTTTTCAACATTCGTAGCTATTACCCTCGAAAACTAAAACTTTTGACACAGGAAAAGAGCTTTTAATCACATTCTTTACCATTTGCAATCATAAAATAGTCTAATATCTTCATTTTTTCAACATACGTAGCTATTACCCTCGAAAACTAAAACTTTTGAAATAGGAAAAGAGCATTGAATCACATTCTTAACCATGTGCAATCATAAAATAGTCTAATATCTTCATTTTTCAACATACGTAGCTATTACCCTCGAAAACTAAAACTTTTGAAATAGGAAAAGAGCCTTTAATAAAATTCTTTACCATTTGCAATCATAAAATAGTCTAATATCTTCATTTTTTCAACATTCGTAGCTATTACCCTCGAAAACTAAAACTTTTGACATAGGAAAAGAGCTTTTAATCACATTCTTTACCATTTGCAATCATAAAATAGTCTAATATCTTCATTTTTTCAACATACGTAGCTATTACCCTCGAAAACTAAAACTTTTGAAATAGGAAAATAGACTTTAATCACATTCTTAACCATGTGCAATCATAAAATAGTCCAATATCTTCATTTTTTCAACATACGTAGCTATTACCCTCGAAAACTAATACTTTTGACATAGGAAAAGAGCCTTTAATCACATTCTTTACCATGTGCAATCATAAAATAGTCTAATATCTTCATTTTTTCAACATACGTAGCTATTACCCTCGAAAACTAAAACTTTTGACATAGGAAAAGAGCCTTTAATCACATTCTTTACCATTTGCAATCATAAAATAGTCTAATATCTTCATTTTTTAACATACGGAGCTATTACCCTCGAAAACTAAAACTTTTGAAATAGGAAAAGAGCCTTTAATCACATTCTTTACCATTTGCAATCATAAAATAGTCTAATATCTTCATTTTTTCAACATTCGTAGCTATTACCCTCGAAAACTAAAACTTTTGACACAGGAAAAGAGCTTTTAATCACATTCTTTACCATTTGCAATCATAAAATAGTCTAATATCTTCATTTTTTCAACATACGTAGCTATTACCCTCGAAAACTAAAACTTTTGAAATAGGAAAAGAGCATTTAATCACATTCTTAACCATGTGCAATCATAAAATAGTCTAATATCTTCATTTTTCAACATACGTAGCTATTACCCTCGAAAACTAAAACTTTTGAAATAGGAAAAGAGCCTTAATAAAATTCTTTACCATTTGCAATCATAAAATAGTCTAATATCTTCATTTTTTCAACATTCGTAGCTATTACCCTCGAAAACTAAAACTTTTGACATAGGAAAAGAGCTTTTAATCACATTCTTTACCATTTGCAATCATAAAATAGTCTAATATCTTCATTTTTTCAACATACGTAGCTATTACCCTCGAAAACTAAAACTTTTGAAATAGGAAAATAGCCTTTAATCACATTCTTAACCATGTGCAATCATAAATAGTCTAATATCTTCATTTTTTCACATACGTAGCTATTACCCTCGAAAACTAATACTTTTGACATAGGAAAAGAGCCTTTAATCACATTCTTTACCATGTGCAATCATAAAATAGTCTAATATCTTCATTTTTTCAACATACGTAGCTATTACCCTCGAAAACTAAAACTTTTGACATAGGAAAGAGCCTTTAATCACATTCTTTACCATTTGCAATCATAAAATAGTCTAATATCTTCATTTTTTAACATACGGAGCTATTACCCTCGAAAACTAAAACTTTTGAAATAGGAAAAGAGCCTTTAATCACATTCTTTACCATGTGCAATCATAAGATAGTCTAATATCTTCATTTTTTCAACATACGTAGCTATTACCCTCGAAAACTAAAACTTTTGAAATAGGAAAAGAGCCTTTAATCACATTCTTTACCATGTGCAATCATAAATAGTCTAATATCTTTATTTTTTCAACATACGTAGCTATTACCCTCGAAAACTAAAACTTTTGAAATAGGAAAAGAGCCTTTAATCACATTCTTTACCATTTGCAATCATAAAATTGTCTAAAATCTTCATTTTTTCAACATACGTAGCTATTACCCTCGAAAACTAATACTTTTGACATAGGAAAGAGCCTTGAATCACATTCTTTACCATGTGCAATCATAAAATAGTCTAATATCTTCATTTTTTCAACATACGTAGCTATTGCGTATGATATTATTTTTTCCACAGACAAAGCTATTACCCTCGAAAACTAAAACTTTTGAAATAGGAAAACAGCCTTAAATCACATTCTTTTCCATTTGCAATCATAAAATAGTCTAATATCTTCATTTTTTCAACATACGTAGCTATTACCCTCGAAAACTAAAACTTTTGACATAGGAAAAGAGCCTTTAATCACATTCTTTACCATGTGCAATCATAAAATAGTCTAATATCTTCATTTTTTCAACATACGTAGCTATTACCCTCGAAAACTAAAACTTTTGAAATAGGAAAAGAGCCTTTAATCACATTCTTTACCATTTGCAATCATAAAATAGTCTAATATCTTCATTTTTTCAACATACGTAGCTCTTACACCCGAAAACTAAAACTTTTGAAATAGGAAAAGAGCCTTTAAACACATTCTTTACCATTTGCAATCATAAAATAGTCTTATATCTTCATTTTTTCAACATTCGTAGCTATTACCCTCGAAAACTAAAACTTTTGACATAGGAAAAGAGCCTTTAATCACATTCTTTACCATTTGCAATCATAAAATAGTCTAATATCTTCATTTTTTCAACATACGTAGCTATTACCCTCGAAAACTAAAACTTTTGAAATAGGAAAAGAGCCTTTAATCACATTTTTTACCATGTGCAATCATAAAATAGTCTAATATCTTCATTTTTTCAACATACGTAGCTATTACCCTCGAAAACTAAAACTTTTGAAATAAGAAAAGAGTCTTTAATCACAGTCTTTACCATGTGCAATCATAAAATAGTCTAATATCTTTATTTTTTCAACATACGTAGCTATTACCCTCGAAAACTAAAACTTTTGAAAAAGGAAAAGAGCCTTTAATCACATTCTTTACCATTTGCAATCATACAATTGTCTAATATCTTCATTTCTTCAACATACGTAGCTATTACCCTCGAAAACTAAAACTTTTGAAATAGGAAAAGAGCCTTTAATCACATTCTTTACCATGTGCAATCATAAAATAGTCTAATATCTTAATTTTTTCCACAGACATAGCTATTACCCTCGAAAACTAAAACTTTTGAAATAGGAAAAGAGCCTTTAATCACATTCTTTACCATTTGCAATCATAAAATAGTCTAATATCTTCATTTTTTCAACATAATTAGCTATTACCCTCGAAAACTAAAACTTTTGACATAGGAAAAGAGCCTTTAATCACATTCTTTACCATTTGCAATCATAAAATAGTCTAATATCTTAATTTTTTCAACATACGTAGCTCTTACCCCCGAAAACTAAAACTTTTGAAATAGGAAAAGAGCCTTTAATCACATTCTTTACCATTTGCAATCATAAAATAGTCGTATATCTTCATTTTTTCAACATTCCTAGCTATTACCCTCGAAAACTAAAACTTTTGATATAGGAAAAGAGCCTTTAATCACATTCTTTACCATTTGCAATCATAAAATAGTCTAATATCTTCATTTTTTCAACATACGTAGCTATTACCCTCGAAAACTAAAACTTTTGAAATAGGAAAAGAGCCTTTAATCACATTTTTACCATGTGCAATCATAAAATAGTCTAATATCTTCATTTTTTCAACATACGTAGCTATTAACCCTCGAAAACTAAAACTTTTGAAATAGGAAAAGAGCCTTTAATCACATTCTTTACCATTTGCAATCATAAAATAGTCTAATATCTTTATTTTTTCAACATACGTAGCTATTACCCTCGAAAACTAAAACTTTTGAAATAGGAAAAGAGCCTTTAATCACATTCTTTACCATGTGCAATCATAAAATAGTCTAATATCTTCATTTTTTTCACAGACATAGCTATTACCCTCGAAAACTAAAACTTTTGAAATAGGAAAAGAGCCTTTAATCAAATTCTTTACCATTTGCAATCATAAAATAGTCTAATATCTTCATTTTTTCAACATACGTAGCTATTACCCTCGAAAACTAAAACTTTTGACATAGGAAAAGAGCCTTTAATCACATTCTTTACCATTTGCAATCATAAAATAGTCTAATATCTTCATTTTTTCAACAGACATAGCTATTACCCTCGAAAACTAATACTTTTGAAATAGGAAAAGAGCCTTTAATCAAATTCTTTACCATTTGCAATCATAAAATAGTCTAATATATTCATTTTTCAACATACGTAGCTATTACCCTCGAAAACTAAAACTTTTGAAATAGGAAAAGAGCCTTTAATCACATTCTTTACCATTTGCAATCATAAAATAGTCTAATATCTTCATTTTTTCAACATTCGTAGCTATTACCCTCGAAAACTAAACCTTTTGACATAGGAAAAGAGCCTTTAATCACATTCTTTACCATTTGCAAACATAAAATAGTCTAATATCTTCATTTTTTCAACATACGTAGCTATTACCCTCGAAAACTAATACTTTTGACATAGGAAAAGAGCCTTTAATCACATTCTTTACCATGTGCAATGATAAAATAGTCTAATATCTTCATTTTTTCAACATACGTAGCTATTACCCTCGAAAACTAAAACTTTTGACATAGGAAAAGAGCCTTTAATCACATTCTTTACCATTTGCAATCATAAAATAGTCTAATATCTTCATTTTTTCAACATACGTAGCTATTACCCTCGAAAACTAAAACTTTTGAAATAGGAAAAGAGCCTTTAATCACATTCTTTACCATGTGCAATCATAAAATAGTCTAATAACTTCATTTTTTCAACATACGTAGCTATTACCCTCGAAAACTAAAACTTTTGAAATAGGAAAAGAGCCTTTAATCACATTCTTTACCATGTGCAATCATAAAATAGTCTAATATCTTTATTTTTTCAACATATGTAGCTATTACCCTCGAAAACTAAAACTTTTGAAATAGGAAGAGAGCCTTTAATCACATTCTTTACCATTTGCAATCATAAAATTGTCTAATATCTTCATTTTTTTCAACATACGTAGCTATTACCCTCGAAAACTAAAACTTTTGAAATAGGAAAAGAGCCTTTAATCACATTCTTTACCATTTGCAATCATAAAATAGTCTAATATCTTCATTTTTCAACAGACATAGCTATTACCCTCGAAAACTAAAACTTTTGAAATAGGAAAAGAGCCTTTAATCACATTCTTTACCATTTGCAATCATAAAATAGTCTAATATCTTAATTTTTTCAACATACGTAGCTATTACCCTCGAAAACTAAAACTTTTGAAATAGGAAAGGAGCCTTTAATCACATTCTTTACCATTTGCAATCATAAAATAGTCTAATATCTTCATTTTTTCAACATACGTAGCTATTACCCTCGAAAACTAAAACTTTTGAAATAGGAAAAGAGCCTTTAATCACATTCTTTACCATTTGCAATCATAAAATAGTCTAATATCTTCATTTTTTCAACATACTTAGCTATTACCCTCGAAAACTAAAACTTTTGACATAGGAAAAGAGCCTTTAATCACATTCTTTACCATTTGCAATCATAAAATAGTCTAATATCTTCAGTTTTTCAACATACGTAGCTATTACCCTCGAAAACTAAAACTTTTTAAATAGGAAAAGAGCCTTTAATCACATTCTTTACCATTTGCAATCATAAAATAGTCTAATATCTTCATTTTTTCAACATACGTAGCTATTACCCTCGAAAACTAAAACTTTTGAAATAGGAAAAGAGCCTTTAATCACATTCTTTACCATTTGCAATCATAAAATAGTCTAATATCTTCATTTTTTCAACATACTTAGCTATTACCCTCGAAAACTAAAACTTTTGACATAGGAAAAGAGCCTTTAATCACATTCTTTACCATTTGCAATCATAAAATAGTCTAATATCTTCAGTTTTTCAACATACGTAGCTATTACCCTCGAAAACTAAAACTTTTTAAATAGGAAAAGAGCCTTTAATCACATTCTTTACCATTTGCAATCATAAAATAGTCTAATATCTTCATTTTTTCAACATACGTAGCTATTACCCTCGAAAACTAAAACTTTTGAATAGGAAAAGAGCCTTTAATCACATTCTTTACCATGTGCAATCATAAAATAGTCTAATATCTTCATTTTTTCAACATACGTAGCTATTACCCTCGAAAACTAAAACTTTTGAAATAGGAAAAGAGCCTTTAATCATATTCTTTACCATGTGCAATCATAAAATAGTCTAATATCTTTATTTTTTCAGCATACGTAGCTACTCTCGAAACTAAAATTTTTTAAATAGGAAAAGAGCCTTTAATCACATTCTTTACCATTTGCAATCATAAAATAGTCTAATATCTTCATTTTTTCAACAGACATAGCTATTACCCTCGAAAACTAAAACTTTTGAAATAGTAAAAGAGCCTTTAATCACATTCTTTACCATTTGCAATCATAAAATAGTCTAATATCTTCATTTTTCAACATACGTAGCTATTACCCTCGAAAACTAAAACTTTTGAAATAGGAAAAGAGCCTTTAATCACATTCTTTACCATTTGCAATCATAAAATAGTCTAATATCTTCATTTTTTCAACATTTGTAGCTATTACCCTCGAAAACTAAAACTTTTGACATAGGAAAAGAGCCTTTAATCACATTCTTTACCATTTGCAATCATAAAATAGTCTAATATCTTCATTTTTTCAACATACGTAGCTATTACCCTCGAAAACTAAAACTTTTGAAATAGGAAAAGAGCCTTTAATCACATTCTAAACCATGTGCAATCATAAAATAGTCTAACATCTTCATTTTTTCAACATACGTAGCTATTACCCTCGAAAACTAATACTTTTGACATAGGAAAAGAGCCTTTAATCACAATCTTTACCATGTGCAATCATAAAATAGTCTAATATCTTCATTTTTTCAACATACGCAGCTATTACCCTCGAAAACTAAAACTTTTGACATAGGAAAAGAGCCTTTAATCACATTCTTTACCATTTGCAATCATAAAATAGTCTAATATCTTCATTTTTTCAACATACGTAGCTATTACCCTCGAAAACTAAAACTTTTGAAATAGGAAAAGAGCCTTTAATCACATTCTTTACATGTGCAATCATAAAATAGTCTAATAACTTCATTTTTCAACATACGTAGCTATTACCCTCGAAAACTAAAACTTTTGAAATAGGAAAAGAGCCTTTAATCACATTCTTTACCATGTGCAATCATAAAATAGTCTAATATCTTTATTTTTTCAACATATGTAGCTATTACCCTCGAAAACTAAAACTTTTGAAATAGGAAGAGAGCCTTTAATCACATTCTTTACCATTTGCAATCATAAAATTGTCTAATATCTTCATTTTTTTCAACATACGTAGCTATTACCCTCGAAAACTAAACTTTTGAAATAGGAAAAGAGCCTTTAATCACATTCTTTACCATTTGCAATCATAAAATAGTCTAATATCTTCATTTTTTCAACAGACATAGCTATTACCCTCGAAAACTAAAACTTTTGAAATAGGAAAAGAGCCTTTAATCACATTCTTTACCATTTGCAATCATAAAATAGTCTAATATCTTAATTTTTTCAACATACGTAGCTATTACCCTCGAAAACTAAAACTTTTGAAATAGGAAAAGAGCCTTTAATCACATTCTTTACCATTTGCAATCATAAAATAGTCTAATATCTTCATTTTTTTCAACATACGTAGCTATTACCCTCGAAAACTAAAAATTTGAAATAGGAAAAGAGCCTTTAATCACATTCTTTAACATTTGCAATCATAAAATAGTCTAATATCTTCATTTTTTCAACATACTTAGCTATTACCCTCGAAAACTAAAACTTTTGACATAGGAAAAGAGCCTTTAATCACATTCTTTACCATTTGCAATCATAAAATAGTCTAATATCTTCAGTTTTTCAACATACGTAGCTATTACCCTCGAAAACTAAAACTTTTTAAATAGGAAAAGAGCCTTTAATCACATTCTTTACCATTTGCAATCATAAAATAGTCTAATATCTTCATTTTTTCAACATACGTAGCTATTACCCTCGAAAACTAAAACTTTTGAAATAGGAAAAGAGCCTTTAATCACATTCTTTACCATTTGCAATCATAAAATAGTCTAATATCTTCATTTTTTCAACATACTTAGCTATTACCCTCGAAAACTAAAACTTTTGACATAGGAAAAGAGCCTTTAATCACATTCTTTACCATTTGCAATCATAAAATAGTCTAATATCTTCAGTTTTTCAACATACGTAGCTATTACCCTCGAAAACTAAAACTTTTTAAATAGGAAAAGAGCTTTTAATCACATTCTTTACCATTTGCAATCATAAAATAGTCTAATATCTTCATTTTTTCAACATACGTAGCTATTACCCTCGAAAACTAAAACTTTTGAAATAGGAAAAGAGCCTTTAATCACATTCTTTACCATGTGCAATCATAAAATAGTCTAATATCTTCATTTTTTCAACATACGTAGCTATTACCCTCGAAAACTCATACTTTTGAAATAGGAAAAGAGCCTTTAATCATATTCTTTACCATGTGCAATCATAAAATAGTCTAATATCTTTATTTTTTCACATACGTAGCTACTCTCGAAAACTAAAATTTTTTAAATAGGAAAAGAGCCTTTAATCATATTCTTTACCATTTGCAATCATAAAATAGTCTAATATCTTCATTTTTTCAACATACGTAGCTATTACCCTCAAAAACTAAAACTTTTGACATAGGAAAAGAGCCTTTAATCACATTCTTTACCATGTGCAATCATAAAATAGTCTAATATCTTCATTTTTTCAACATACGTAGCTATTACCCTCGAAAACTAAAACTTTTGAAATAGGTAAAGAGCCTTTAATCACATTCTTTACCATTTGCAATCATAAAATAGTCTAATATCTTCATTTTTTTCAACAGACATAGCTATTACCCTCGAAAACTAAAACTTTTGAAATAGTAAAAGAGCCTTTAATCACATTCTTTACCATTTGCAATCATAAAATAGTCTAATATCTTCATTTTTCAACATACGTAGCTATTACCCTCGAAAACTAAACTTTTGAAATAGGAAAAGAGCCTTTAATCACATTCTTTACCATTTGCAATCATAAAATAGTCTAATATCTTCATTTTTTCAACATTTGTAGCTATTACCCTCGAAAACTAAAACTTTTGACATAGGAAAAGAGCCTTTAATCACATTCTTTACCTTTGCAATCATAAAAATAGTCTAATATCTTCATTTTTTCAACATACGTAGCTATTACCCTCGAAAACTAAACTTTTGAAATAGGAAAAGAGCCTTTAATCACATTCTAAACCATGTGCAATCATAAAATAGTCTAACATCTTCATTTTTTCAACATACGTAGCTATTACCCTCGAAAACTAATACTTTTGACATAGGAAAAGAG
>NW_027064239.1:27424-42211 GCF_032884065.1 Artemia franciscana
ATTCTTTACCATTTGCAATCATAAAATAGTCTAATATCTTCATTTTTTCAACAGACATAGCTATTACCCTCGAAAACTAAAACTTTTGAAATAGGAAAAGAGCCTTTAATCACATTCTTTACCATTTGCAATCATAAAATAGTCTAATATCTTCATTTTTTCAACATACGTAGCTATTACCCTCGAAAACTAAAACTTTTGAAATAGGAAAAGAGCCTTTAATCACATTATTTACCATTTGCAATCATAAAATAGTCTAATACCTTCATTTTTTCAACATACGTAGATATTACCCTCGAAAACTAAAACTTTTGAAATAGGAAAAGAGCCTTTAATCACATTCTTTACCATTTGCAATCATAAAATAGTCTAATATCTTCATTTTTTCAACATACTTAGCTATTACCCTCGAAAACTAAAACTTTTGACATAGGAAAAGAGCCTTTAATCACATTCTTTACCATTTGCAATCATAAAATAGTCTAATATTTTCAGTTTTTCAAAATACGTAGCTATTACCCTCGAAAACTACAACTTTTTAAATAGGAAAAGAACCTTTAATCATATTCTTTATCATATGCAATCATAAGATAGTCTAATATCTTCATTTTTTCAACATACGTAGCTATTACCCTCGAAAACTAAAACTTTTGAAATAGGAAAAGAGCCTTTAATCACATTCTTTACCATATGCAATCATAAAATAGTCTAATATCTTCATTTTTTCAACATACGTAGCTATTGCGTATGATATTATTTTTTCCACAGACAAAGCTATTACCCTCGAAAACTAAAACTTTTGAAATAGGAAAACAGCCTTTAATCACATTCTTTTCCATTTGATATTATAAAATAGTCTAATATCTTCATTTTTTCAACATACGTAGCTATTTCCCTCGAAAACTAAAACTTTTGACATAGGAAAAGAGCCTTTAATCACATTCTTTACCATGTGCAATCATAAAATAGTCTAATATCTTTATTTTTTCAACATACGTAGCTATTACCCTCGAAAACCAAAACTTTTGAAATAGGAAAAGAGCCTTTAATCACATTCTTTACCATTTGCAATCATAAAATAGTCTAATATCTTCATTTTTTCAACATACGTAGCTCTTACCCCCGAAAACTAAAACTTTTGAAATAGAAAAAGAGCCTTTAATCACATTATTTACCATTTGCAATCATAAAATAGTCTTATATCTTCATTTTTTCAACATTCGTAGCTATTACCCTCGAAAACTAAAACTTTTGACATAGGAAAAGGGCCTTTAATCACATTCTTTACCATTTGCAATCATAAAATAGTCTAATATCTTCATTTTTTCAACATACGTAGCTATTACCCTCGAAAACTAAAACTTTTGAAATAGGAAAAGAGCCTTTAATCACATTCTTTACCATGTGCAATCATAAAATAGTCTAATATCTTTATTTTTTCAACATACGTAGCTATTACCCTCGAAAACTAAAACTTTTGAAATAGGAAAAGAGCCTTTAATCACATTCTTTACCATTTGCAATCATAAAATTGTCTAATATCTTCATTTTTTCAACATACGTAGCTATTACCCTCGAAAACTAAAACTTTTGAAATAGGAAAAGAGCCTTTAATCACATTCTTTACCATGTGCAATCATAAAATAGTCTAATATCTTCATTTTTTCCACAGACATAGCTATTACCCTCGAAAACTAAAACTTTTGAAATAGGAAAAGAGCCTTTAATCACATTCTTTACCATGTGCAATCATAAAATAGTCTAATATCTTTATTTTTTCAACATACGTAGCTATTACCCTCGAAAACTAAAACTTTTGAAATAGGAAAAGAGCCTTTAATCACATTCTTTACCATTTGCAATCATAAAATTGTCTAATAACTTCATTTTTTCAACATACGTAGCTATTACCCTCGAAAACTAAAACTTTTGAAATAGGAAAAGAGCCTTTAATCACATTCTTTACCATGTGCAATCATAAAATAGTCTAATATCTTCATTTTTTCCACAGACATAGCTATTACCCTCGAAAACTAAAACTTTTGAAATAGGAAAAGAGCCTTTAATCAAATTCTTTACCATTTGCAATCATAAAATAGTCTAATATCTTCATTTTTTCAACATACGTAGCTATAACCCTCGAAAACTAAAACTTTTGACATAGGAAAAGAGCCTTTAATCACATTCTTTACCATTTGCAATCATAAAATAGTCTAATATCTTCATTTTTTCAACAGACATAGCTATTACCCTCGAAAACTAATACTTTTGAAATAGGAAAAGAGCCTTTAATCACATTCTTTACCATTTGCAATCATAAAATAGTCTAATATCTTCATTTTTCAACATACTTAGCTATTACCCTCGAAAACTAAAACTTTTGAAATAGGAAAAGAGCCTTTAATCACATTCTTTACCATTTGCAATCATAAAATAGTCTAATATCTTCATTTTATCAACATTCGTAGCTATTACCCTCGAAAACTAAACCTTTTGACATAGGAAAAGAGCCTTTAATCACATTCTTTACCATTTGCAATCATAAAATAGTCTAATATCTTCATTTTTTCAACATACGTAGCTATTACCCTCGAAAACTAAAACTTTTGACATAGGAAAAGAGCCTTTAATCACATTCTTTACCATTTGCAATCATAAAATAGTTTAATATCTTCATTTTTTCAACATACGTAGCTATTACCCTCGAAAACTAAAACTTTTGAAATAGGAAAAGAGCCTTTAATCACATTCTTTACCATGTGCAATCATAAAATAGTCTAATAACTTCATTTTTTCAACATACGTAGCTATTACCCTCGAAAACTAAAACTTTTGAAATAGGAAAAGAGCCTTTAATCACATTCTTTACCATGTGCAATCATAAAATAGTCTAATATCTTCATTTTTTCAACATACGTAGCTATTACCCTCGAAAACTAAAACTTTTGAAATAGGAAAAGAGCCTTTAATCATATTCTTTACCATGTGCAATCATAAAATAGTCTAATATCTTTATTTTTTCAACATACGTAGCTACTCTCGAAAACTAAAATTTTTTAAATAGGAAAAGAGCCTTTAATCACATTCTTTACCATATGCAATCATAAAATAGTCTAATATCTTCATTTTTTCAACATACGTAGCTATTGCGTATGATATTATTTTTTCCACAGACAAAGCTATTATCCTCGAAAACTAAAACTTTTGAAATAGGAAAACAGCCTTTAATCACATTCTTTTCCATTTGCAATCATAAAATAGTCTAATATCTTCATTTTTTCAACATACGTAGCTATTACCCTCAAAAACTAAAACTTTTGACATAGGAAAAGAGCCTTTAATCACATTCTTTACCATGTGCAATCATAAAATAGTCTAATATCTTCATTTTTTCAACATACGTAGCTATTACCCTCGAAAACTAAAACTTTTGAAATAGGTAAAGAGCCTTTAATCACATTCTTTATCATTTGCAATCATAAAATAGTCTAATATCTTCATTTTTTCAACAGACATAGCTATTACCCTCGAAAACTAAAACTTTTGAAATAGTAAAAGAGCCTTTAATCACATTCTTTACCATTTGCAATCATAAAATAGTCTAATATCTTCATTTTTCAACATACGTAGCTATTACCCTCGAAAACTAAAACTTTTGAAATAGGAAAAGAGCCTTTAATCACATTCTTTACCATTTGCAATCATAAAATAGTCTAATATCTTCATTTTTTCAACATTTGTAGCTATTACCCTCGAAAACTAAAACTTTTGACATAGGAAAAGAGCCTTTAATCACATTCTTTACCATTTGCAATCATAAAATAGTCTAATATCTTCATTTTTTCAACATACGTAGCTATTACCCTCGAAAACTAAAACTTTTGAAATAGGAAAAGAGCCTTTAATCACATTCTTAACCATGTGCAATCATAAAATAGTCTAACATCTTCATTTTTTCAACATACGTAGCTATTACCCTCGAAAACTAATACTTTTGACATAGGAAAAGAGCCTTTAATCACAATCTTTACCATGTGCAATCATAAAATAGTCTAATATCTTCATTTTTTCAACATACGCAGCTATTACCCTCGAAAACTAAACTTTTGACATAGGAAAAGAGCCTTTAATCACATTCTTTACCATTTGCAATCATAAAATAGTCTAATATCTTCATTTTTTCAACATACGTAGCTATTACCCTCGAAAACTAAAACTTTTGAAATAGGAAAAGAGCCTTTAATAACATTCTTTACCATGTGCAATCATAAAATAGTCTAAAATCTTCATTTTTTCAACATACGTAGCTATTACCCTCGAAAACTAAAACTTTTGAAATAGGAAAAGAGCCTTTAATCATATTCATTACCATGTGCAATCATAAAATAGTCTAATATCTTTATTTTTTCAACATACGTAGCTACTCTCGAAAACTAAAACTTTTGAAATAGGAAAAGAGCCTTTAATCACATTCTTTACCATTTGCAATCATAAAATTGTCGAATATCTTCATTTTTTCAACATACGTAGCTATTACCCTCGAAAAATAAAACTTTTGAAATAGGAAAAGAGCCTTTAATCACATTCTTTACCATTTGCAATCATAAAATAGTCTAATATCTTCATTTTTTCAACAGACATAGCTATTACCCTCGAAAACTAAAACTTTTGAAATAGGAAAAGAGCCTTTAATCACATTCTTTACCATTTGCAATCATAAAATAGTCTAATATCTTCATTTTTTCAACATACGTAGCTATTACCCTCGAAAACTAAAACTTTTGAAATAGGAAAAGAGCCTTTAATCACATTATTTACCATTTGCAATCATAAAATAGTCTAATACCTTCATTTTTTCAACATACGTAGATATTACCCTCGAAAACTAAAACTTTCGAAATAGGAAAAGAGCCTTTAATCACATTCTTTACCATTTGCAATCATAAAATAGTCTAATATCTTCATTTTTTCAACATACTTAGCTATTACCCTCGAAAACTAAAACTTTTGACATAGGAAAAGAGCCTTTAATCACATTCTTTACCATTTGCAATCATAAAATAGTCTAATATTTTCAGTTTTTCAAATACGTAGCTATTACCCTCGAAAACTACAACTTTTTAAATAGGAAAAGAACCTTTAATCATATTCTTTATCATATGCAATCATAAGATAGTCTAATATCTTCATTTTTTCAACATACGTAGCTATTACCCTCGAAAACTAAAATTTTTGAAATAGGAAAAGAGCCTTTAATCACATTCTTTACCATATGCAATCATAAAATAGTCTAATATCTTCATTTTTTCAACATACGTAGCTATTGCGTATGATATTATTTTTTCCACAGACAAAGCTATTACCCTCGAAAACTAAAACTTTTGAAATAGGAAAACAGCCTTTAATCACATTCTTTTCCATTTGATATTATAAAATAGTCTAATATCTTCATTTTTTCAACATACGTAGCTATTTCCCTCGAAAACTAAAACTTTTGACATAGGAAAAGAGCCTTTAATCACATTCTTTACCATGTGCAATCATAAAATAGTCTAATATCTTTATTTTTTCAACATACGTAGCTATTACCCTCGAAAACCAAAACTTTTGAAATAGGAAAAGAGCCTTTAATCACATTCTTTACCATTTGCAATCATAAAATAGTCTAATATCTTCATTTTTTCAACATACGTAGCTCTTACCCCCGAAAACTAAAACTTTTGAAATAGAAAAAGAGCCTTTAATCACATTATTTACCATTTGCAATCATAAAATAGTCTTATATCTTCATTTTTTCAACATTCGTAGCTATTACCCTCGAAAACTAAAACTTTTGACATAGGAAAAGGGCCTTTAATCACATTCTTTACCATTTGCAATCATAAAATAGTCTAATATCTTCATTTTTTCAACATACGTAGCTATTACCCTCGAAAACTAAAACTTTTGAAATAGGAAAAGAGCCTTTAATCACATTCTTTACCATGTGCAATCATAAAATAGTCTAATATCTTTATTTTTTCAACATACGTAGCTATTACCCTCGAAAACTAAAACTTTTGAAATAGGAAAAGAGCCTTTAATCACATTCTTTACCATTTGCAATCATAAAATTGTCTAATATCTTCATTTTTTCAACATACGTAGCTATTACCCTCGAAAACTAAAACTTTTGAAATAGGAAAAGAGCCTTTAATCACATTCTTTACCATGTGCAATCATAAAATAGTCTAATATCTTCATTTTTTCCACAGACATAGCTATTACCCTCGAAAACTAAAACTTTTGAAATAGGAAAAGAGCCTTTAATCACATTCTTTACCATGTGCAATCATAAAATAGTCTAATATCTTTATTTTTTCAACATACGTAGCTATTACCCTCGAAAACTAAAACTTTTGAAATAGGAAAAGAGCCTTTAATCACATTCTTTACCATTTGCAATCATAAAATTGTCTAATATCTTCATTTTTTCAACATACGTAGCTATTACCCTCGAAAACTAAAACTTTTGAAATAGGAAAAGAGCCTTTAATCACATTCTTTACCATGTGCAATCATAAAATAGTCTAATATCTTCATTTTTTCCACAGACATAGCTATTACCCTCGAAAACTAAAACTTTTGAAATAGGAAAAGAGCCTTTAATCAAATTCTTTACCATTTGCAATCATAAAATAGTCTAATATCTTCATTTTTTCAACATACGTAGCTATAACCCTCGAAAACTAAAACTTTTGACATAGGAAAAGAGCCTTTAATCACATTCTTTACCATTTGCAATCATAAAATAGTCTAATATCTTCATTTTTTCAACAGACATAGCTATTACCCTCGAAAACTAATACTTTTGAAATAGGAAAAGAGCCTTTAATCACATTCTTTACCATTTGCAATCATAAAATAGTCTAATATCTTCATTTTTCAACATACTTAGCTATTACCCTCGAAAACTAAAACTTTTGAAATAGGAAAAGAGCCTTTAATCACATTCTTTACCATTTGCAATCATAAAATAGTCTAATATCTTCATTTTATCAACATTCGTAGCTATTACCCTCGAAAACTAAACCTTTTGACATAGGAAAAGAGCCTTTAATCACATTCTTTACCATTTGCAATCATAAAATAGTCTAATATCTTCATTTTTTCAACATACGTAGCTATTACCCTCGAAAACTAAAACTTTTGACATAGGAAAAGAGCCTTTAATCACATTCTTTACCATTTGCAATCATAAAATAGTTTAATATCTTCATTTTTTCAACATACGTAGCTATTACCCTCGAAAACTAAAACTTTTGAAATAGGAAAAGAGCCTTTAATCACATTCTTTACCATGTGCAATCATAAAATAGTCTAATAACTTCATTTTTTCAACATACGTAGCTATTACCCTCGAAAACTAAAACTTTTGAAATAGGAAAAGAGCCTTTAATCACATTCTTTACCATGTGCAATCATAAAATAGTCTAATATCTTTATTTTTTCAGCATATGTAGCTATTACCCTCGAAAACTAAAACTTTTGAAATAGGAAAAGAGCCTTTAATCACATTCTTTACCATTTGCAATCATAAAATTGTCTAATATCTTCATTTTTTTCAACATACGTAGCTATTACCTTCGAAAACTAAAACTTTTGAAATAGGAAAAGAGCCTTTAATCACATTCTTTACCATTTGCAATCATAAAATAGTCTAATATCTTCATTTTTTCAACAGACATAGCTATTACCCTCGAAAACTAAAACTTTTGACATAGGAAAAGAGCCTTTAATCACATTCTTTACCATTTGCAATCATAAAATAGTCTAATATCTTCATTTTTTCAACATACGTAGCTATTACCCTCGAAAACTAAAACTTTTGAAATAGGAAAAGAGCCTTTAATCACATTCTTTACCATGTGCAATCATAAAATAGTCTAATATCTTCATTTTTTCAACATACGTAGCTATTACCCTCGAAAACTAAAACTTTTGAAATAGGAAAAGAGCCTTTAATCATATTCTTTACCATGTGCAATCATAAAATAGTCTAATATCTTTATTTTTTCAACATACGTAGCTACTCTCGAAAACTAAAACTTTTGAAATAGGAAAAGAGCCTTTAATCACATTCTTTACCATTTGCAATCATAAAATTGTCGAATATCTTCATTTTTTCAACATACGTAGCTATTACCCTCGAAAACTAAAACTTTTAAAATAGGAAAAGAGCCTTTAATCACATTCTTTACCATTTGCAATCATAAAATAGTCTAATATCTTCATTTTTTCAACAGACATAGCTATTACCCTCGAAAACTAAAACTTTTGAAATAGGAAAAGAGCCTTTAATCACATTCTTTACCATTTGCAATCATAAAATAGTCTAATATCTTCATTTTTTCAACATACGTAGCTATTACCCTCAAAAACTAAAACTTTTGAAATAGGAAATGAGCCTTTAATCACATTCTTTACCATTTGCAATCATAAAATAGTCTAATATCTTCATTTTTTCAACATACGTAGATATTACCCTCGAAAACTAAAACTTTTGAAATAGGAAAAGAGCCTTTAATCACATTCTTTACCATTTGCAATCATAAAATAGTCTAATATCTTCATTTTTTCAACATACTTAGCTATTACCCTCGAAAACTAAAACTTTTGACATAGGAAAAGAGCCTTTAATCACATTCTTTACCATTTGCAATCATAAAATAGTCTAATATTTTCAGTTTTTCAACATACGTAGCTATTACCCTCGAAAACTACAACTTTTTAAATAGGAAAAGAGCCTTTAATCAGATTCTTTATCATATGCAATCATAAGATAGTCTAATATCTTCATTTTTTCAACATACGTAGCTATTACCCTCGAAAACTAAAACTTTTGAAATAGGAAAATAGCCTTTAATCACATTCTTTACCATGTGCAATCATAAAATAGTCTAATATCTTCATTTTTTCAACATACGTAGCTATTGCGTATGATATTATTTTTTCCACAGACAAAGCTATTACCCTCGAAAACTAAAACTTTTGAAATAGGAAAAGAGCCTTTAATCACATTCTTTACCATTTGCAATCATAAAATAGTCTAATATCTTCATTTTTTCAACATACGTAGCTATTTCCCTCGAAAACTAAAACTTTTGACATAGGAAAAGAGCCTTTAATCACATTCTTTACCATTTGCAATCATAAAATAGTCTAATATCTTCATTTTTTCAACATACGTAGCTCTTACCCCCGAAAACTAAAACTTTTGAAATAGAAAAAGAGCTTTTAATCACATTCTTTACCATTTGCAATCATAAAATAGTCTTATATCTTCATTTTTTCAACATTCGTAGCTATTACCCTCGAAAACTAAAACTTTTGACATAGGAAAAGAGCCTTTAATCACATTCTTTACCATTTGCAATCATAAAATAGTCTAATATCTTCATTTTTTCAACATACGTAGCTATTACCCTCGAAAACTAAAACTTTTGAAATAGGAAAAGAGCCTTTAATCACATTTTTTACCATGTGCAATCATAAAATAGTCTAATATCTTCATTTTTTCAACATACGTAGCTATTACCCTCGAAAACTAAAACTTTTGAAATAGGAAAAGAGCCTTTAATCACATTCTTTACCATGTGCAATCATAAAATAGTGTAATATCTTTATTTTTTCAACATACGTAGCTATTACCCTCGAAAACTAAAACTTTTGAAATAGGAAAAGAGCCTTTAATCACATGCTTTACCATTTGCAATCATAAAATTGTCTAATATCTTCATTTTTTCAACATACGTAGCTATTACCCTCGAAAACTAAAACTTTTGAAATAGGAAAAGAGCCTTTAATCACATTCTTTACCATGTGCAATCATAAAATAGTCTAATATCTTCATTTTTTCCACAGACATAGCTATTACCCTCGAAAACTAAAACTTTTGAAATAGGAAAAGAGCCTTTAATCACATTCTTTACCATGTGCAATCATAAAATAGTCTAATATCTTTATTTTTTCAACATACGTAGCTATTACCCTCGATAACTAAAACTTTTGAAATAGGAAAAGAGCCTTTAATCACATTCTTTACCATTTGCAATCATAAAATTGTCTAATATCTTCATTTTTTCAACATACGTAGCTATTACCCTCGAAAACTAAAACTTTTGAAATAGGAAAAGAGCCTTTAATCACATTCTTTACCATGTGCAATCATAAAATAGTCTAATATCTTCATTTTTTCCACAGACATAGCTATTACCCTCGAAAACTAAAACTTTTGAAATAGGAAAAGAGCCTTTAATCAAATTCTTTACCATTTGCAATCATAAAATAGTCTAATATCTTCATTTTTTCAACATACGTAGCTATTACCCTCGAAAACTAAAACTTTTGACATAGGAAAAGAGCCTTTAATCACATTCTTTACCATTTGCAATCATAAAATAGTCTAATATCTTCATTTTTTCAACAGACATAGCTATTACCCTCGAAAACTAATACTTTTGAAATAGGAAAAGAGCCTTTAATCACATTCTTTACCATTTGCAATCATAAAATAGTCTAATATCTTCAGTTTTTCAACATACGTAGCTATTACCCTCGAAAACTAAAACCTTTTAAATAGGAAAAGAGCCTTTAATCATATTCTTTACCATTTGCAATCATAAAATAGTCTAATATCTTCATTTTTTCAACATACGTAGCTATTACCCTCGAAAACTAAAACTTTTGAAATACGAAAAGAGCCTTTAATCACATGCTTTACCATTTGCAATCATAAAATTGTCTAATATCTTCATTTTTTCAACATACGTAGCTATTACCCTCGAAAACTAAAACTTTTGAAATAGGAAAAGAGACTTTAATCACATTCTTTACCATGTGCAATCATAAAATAGTCTAATATCTTCATTTTTTCCACAGACATAGCTATTACCCTCGAAAACTAAAACTTTTGAAATAGGAAAAGAGCCTTTAATCACATTCTTTACCATGTGCAATCATAAAATAGTCTAATATCTTTATTTTTTCAACATACGTAGCTATTACCCTCGATAACTAAAACTTTTGAAATAGGAAAAGAGCCTTTAATCACATTCTTTACCATTTGCAATCATAAAATTGTCTAATATCTTCATTTTTTCAACATACGTAGCTATTACCCTCGAAAACTAAAACTTTTGAAATAGGAAAAGAGCCTTTAATCACATTCTTTACCATGTGCAATCATAAAATAGTCTAATATCTTCATTTTTTCCACAGACATAGCTATTACCCTCGAAAACTAAAACTTTTGAAATAGGAAAAGAGCCTTTAATCAAATTCTTTACCATTTGCAATCATAAAATAGTCTAATATCTTCATTTTTTCAACATACGTAGCTATTACCCTCGAAAACTAAAACTTTTGACATAGGAAAAGAGCCTTTAATCACATTCTTTACCATTTGCAATCATAAAATAGTCTAATATCTTCATTTTTTCAACAGACATAGCTATTACCCTCGAAAACTAATACTTTTGAAATAGGAAAAGAGCCTTTAATCACATTCTTTACCATTTGCAATCATAAAATAGTCTAATATCTTCATTTTTCAACATACGTAGCTATTACCCTCGAAAACTAAAACTTTTGAAATAGGAAAAGAGCCTTTAATCACATTCTTTACCATTTGCAATCATAAAATAGTCTAATATCTTCATTTTTTCAACATTCGTAGCTATTACCCTCGAAAACTAAACCTTTTGACATAGGAAAAGAGCCTTTAATCACATTCTTTACCATTTGCAATCATAAAATAGTCTAATATCTTCATTTTTTCAACATACGTAGCTATTACCCTCGAAAACTAATACTTTTGACATAGGAAAAGAGTCTTTAATCACATTCTTTACCATGTGCAATCATAAAATAGTCTAATATCTTCATTTTTTCAACATACGTAGCTATTACCCTCGAAAACTAAAACTTTTGACATAGGAAAAGAGCCTTTAATCACATTCTTTACCATTTGCAATCATAAAATAGTCTAATATCTTCATTTTTTCAACATACGTAGCTATTACCCTCGAAAACTAAAACTTTTGAAATAGGAAAAGAGCCTTTAATCACATTCTTTACCATGTGCAATCATAAAATTGTCTAATAACTTCATTTTCTCAACATACGTAGCTATTACCCTCGAAAACTAAAACTTTTGAAATAGGAAAAGAGCCTTTAATCACATTCTTTACCATGTGCAATCATAAAATAGTCTAATATCTTTGTTTTTTCAGCATATGTAGCTATTACCCTCGAAAACTAAAACTTTTGAAATAGGAAAAGAGCCTTTAATCACATTCTTTACCATTTGCAATCATAAAATTGTCTAATATCTTCATTTTTTTCAACATACGTAGCTATTACCCTCGAAAACTAAAACTTTTGAAATAGGAAAAGAGCCTTTAATCACATTCTTTACCATTTGCAATCATAAAATAGTCTAATATCTTCATTTTTTCAACAGACATAGCTATTACCCTCGAAAACTAAAACTTTTGAAATAGGAAAAGAGCCTTTAATCACATTCTTTACCATTTGCAATCATAAAATAGTCTAATATCTTCATTTTTTCAACATACGTAGCTATTACCCTCGAAAACTAAAACTTTTGAAATAGGAAAAGAGCCTTTAATCACATTTTTTACCATTTGCAATCATAAGATAGTCTAATATCTTCATTTTTTCAACATACGTAGCTATTACCCTCGAAAACTAAAACTTTTGAAATAGGAAAAGAGCCTTTAATCACATTCTTTACCATTTGCAATCATAAAATAGTCTAATATCTTCATTTTTTTAACATACTTAGCTATTACCCTCGAAAACTAAAACTTTTGACATAGGAAAAGAGCCTTTAATCACATTCTTTACCATTTGCAATCATAAAATAGTCTAATATCTTCAGTTTTTCAACATACGTAGCTATTACCCTCGAAAACTAAAACCTTTTAAATAGGAAAAGAGCCTTTAATCATATTCTTTACCATTTGCAATCATAAAATAGTCTAATATCTTCATTTTTTCAACATACGTAGCTATTACCCTCGAAAACTAAAACTTTTGAAATAGGAAAAGAGCCTTTAATCACATGCTTTACCATTTGCAATCATAAAATTGTCTAATATCTTCATTTTTTCAACATACGTAGCTATTACCCTCGAAAACTAAAACTTTTGAAATAGGAAAAGAGCCTTTAATCACATTCTTTACCATGTGCAATCATAAAATAGTCTAATATCTTCATTTTTTCCACAGACATAGCTATTACCCTCGAAAACTAAAACTTTTGAAATAGGAAAAGAGCCTTTAATCACATTCTTTACCATGTGCAATCATAAAATAGTCTAATATCTTTATTTTTTCAACATACGTAGCTATTACCCTCGATAACTAAAACTTTTGAAATAGGAAAAGAGCCTTTAATCACATTCTTTACCATTTGCAATCATAAAATTGTCTAATATCTTCATTTTTTCAACATACGTAGCTATTACCCTCGAAAACTAAAACTTTTGAAATAGGAAAAGAGCCTTTAATCACATTCTTTACCATGTGCAATCATAAAATAGTCTAATATCTTCATTTTTTCCACAGACATAGCTATTACCCTCGAAAACTAAAACTTTTGAAATAGGAAAAGAGCCTTTAATCAAATTCTTTACCATTTGCAATCATAAAATAGTCTAATATCTTCATTTTTTCAACATACGTAGCTATTACCCTCGAAAACTAAAACTTTTGACATAGGAAAAGAGCCTTTAATCACATTCTTTACCATTTGCAATCATAAAATAGTCTAATATCTTCATTTTTTCAACAGACATAGCTATTACCCTCGAAAACTAATACTTTTGAAATAGGAAAAGAGCCTTTAATCACATTCTTTACCATTTGCAATCATAAAATAGTCTAATATCTTCATTTTTCAACATACGTAGCTATTACCCTCGAAAACTAAAACTTTTGAAATAGGAAAAGAGCCTTTAATCACATTCTTTACCATTTGCAATCATAAAATAGTCTAATATCTTCATTTTTTCAACATTCGTAGCTATTACCCTCGAAAACTAAACCTTTTGACATAGGAAAAGAGCCTTTAATCACATTCTTTACCATTTGCAATCATAAAATAGTCTAATATCTTCATTTTTTCAACATACGTAGCTATTACCCTCGAAAACTAATACTTTTGACATAGGAAAAGAGTCTTTAAATCACATTCTTTACCATGTGCAATCATAAAATAGTCTAATATCTTCATTTTTTCAACACACGTGGCTATTACCCTCGAAATCTAAAACTTTTGACATAGGAAAAGAGCCTTTAATCACATTCTTTACCATTTGCAATCATAAAATAGTCTAATATCTTCATTTTTTCAACATACGTAGCTATTACCCTCGAAAACTAAAACTTTTGAAATAGGAAAAGAGCCTTTAATCACATTCTTTACCATGTGCAATCATAAAATTGTCTAATAACTTCATTTTCTCAACATACGTAGCTATTACCCTCGAAAACTAAAACTTTTGAAATAGGAAAAGAGCCTTTAATCACATTCTTTACCATGTGCAATCATAAAATAGTCTAATATCTTTGTTTTTTCAGCATATGTAGCTATTACCCTCGAAAACTAAAACTTTTGAAATAGGAAAAGAGCCTTTAATCACATTCTTTACCATTTGCAATCATAAAATTGTCTAATATCTTCATTTTTTTCAACATACGTAGCTATTACCCTCGAAAACT
>NW_027064240.1:0-27291 GCF_032884065.1 Artemia franciscana
GCAGGCAAAGCAAGACAATGCAAGGCAACAGGACAACAAAAGAAAAAAAAATTAGAATTCCAAGTACTGACCTTTCTTTATTATAGCTTTCTTAGGCGAAATTGGTTGAGTGGAAACAATTTTCAAATCCGCTTAGTTGCTAAGAAAAAAAAATCAGAAGCGCGAAGTCTTTTCCTGAAAAAGCCTCATTGAAATCATGGCTCAAATAAGATTTTTTTTTAGAAAAATTATTATTTTCTTTTTTTCTGTGGATAGCTTCGTTTTTTTTTCCGTGTCCTTATTCTCCCGTATTGTCAAATAGAGACGGTTCAGAAACTTACATATCTGTACGATATTTTTACATATTATTTCTCCTTATTTGAGTTCCAGCAATTTCAATTTAAGAAACTCATTTATCGACAGCATGAGAAAATATTAGAAAACGTGGTAGTTTGCAGCCAGTTGAAAAGCAGAATAAATTTCAAAAGCAAAGGCAATTTTCACATTCAGCCGTGTCTTCAATAAAGTTTTTCAGGCAAAGCTGGTGTACTTTTTTAATTTTTCAGGGCAACTACAATGAAAAGGCCTTAACTAATTATGGTGTTTGAAATGGAAAAAGGAAAAATTATGAACTTGTATAAAGCTAATAGATTGGTATTATGTGAAATTTTTTTAGGTAATTGGGGGACCACTGTTTGTTGATTTGAATTTTGAATGAGGGTATATTTGTTTCACGTCTACTGGACTGCCCTTCTAAAGAGCCTTTTGTCAGGCACTTGACAAGATCAGAAGAGTATTATATTGTAATGTATACTGTAAATACTTAGTTCAGTACAGCACTAGGTATCAGTCAAGGGCCCTGTTTCTATATCAAGCATTGTTAAGATTAAAAAAGAAAGTGGAACGAAACTTGAATTGGCTTTCACTACGTTTGTTACTAAAGAGAACCCGTCCATCAGCAATATGGACACCCCGCCAGAGATATTAAAACAACATGCACGATTCGTAAGGTGTTCAACTTATGGCGTGCTGACACCTTCCCTCCCCCCACGGCAAAATAAAGTTTAACATTTTATTTTGCACTGATTTTATTTTCTTTGGCCAAATTGAATGAAAATTTGGCCAAAAATGGCCAAATCGAATGGAACTACATTTAGTGTTACAAGGATTGTAGACAGGCAGATACACAGAAGAAATGTCTCAGCCGAAAGCACAGAACAATTTTAAAGAATTAACTTATTCATCTTCTGGATTGAAAGTATAAAACTTTATAGAAGAACGTCTCTTAAAGCACAAGAATATTTTAAAAGGGTTTCACTGTTTGCTTCACACTTATCCACAGAATAGTGAAGAAAGTAAAGAGATGAAAGAGCCATTTTTGAAGTTGATCGAAATTTATGAAGAAGATGTAGAAAACAACACCTTAAACGTTTGATGGCGGAAAGAAAAATTTGGCAAAAATTTCTCTAACGGAACAAGGCACACCATGTCAATGCAACTGATTTTCTAAATATTTGTGGCAAAGCAATCTCTCCGAACATCCATATCTTACTTAATATTTTAATCACTACACCTGTATCGACCAGCACAACAGAGCGCTCCTTTTACACTTCGGAGAATCAAGACATACCTAAGAAACGTGACGTAAAGTAGGCTAAATGGTTTTGCCAATCTCGATGTCCACAGGGAACTTCTAGTTGACACAGACAGTGTATATATCCATACTGACGAAGACTCAATTTTGTTCTGTAAGACAGCTAATTTAGGAAGATTGTGTCAGAATAAAACGTAAAATCGTATTTAATCTGCTGGGTTTTATCAATCATTCTTATAGCCCCTACTCGAAACTAGCATCCAAAGAGCTAAAATAAACTAAGTAATGCCTTAAATTACCGGTTTTTCTGAGGATTTTTGAAGTTTTTTGTTGATTAGCCCCACTAGACATCACCACCCTTACTTACGGCAACTTACGTTCATTCTAAGCTTGCTTTCATTCACTCTTTTCATTTTTCTTCATTTTAAGTTTCCTTCTCTTATGGATTTCTGCTTGATTTATCAAAATTATTTTGCTCAAACTAAGAGTTTATGCAAAATCTTTTGGATTTTACTGTTTGGTTTGAACTTTTTGCTTTTTATGCAAAACTTCCTGTTTTCAATAATATAATTCAAAAGAGGCCATTAACCATTTTTATTTAAAGGACAGGTAATAATCTTGTCAACAGAAAAAAAAAAATCGGCTTATGTAATTTAAAATGCATTATTGTACAAATATTAAATATTAGTGGAGAACACTTTCTTTTTGATTTTTTCAACTTTTATCATGACCACATTTATGGACAAGCAGGGCTTAACCGTATGCAAGGTGCAATACATTAAAACAGATTGGACTAATTGACAGTATTTTCAGATCGACGCTGTTTTGAGGTAAAGAATTCTCTATACTTTTTTACTGATACTGACAAATGTCCTTAGAAATGGAGACACAACCTAGGTTTTCCCGGGACCCACAGGTATATCTTGTGGAGACAGAAAAGTTATCTATTGCCAACAGGTTCAGTTTCCAAAAATCAAAGACAGAGAGAACACACAAAAAATCAGTTAGTCAGTCAAAGATCGTGCAAAAGCCTGGTTTCATCTTTGGAGGTAAAGCTATAAAGAATATTGATTAATCCCATCTCCTCAAAAATATATTTTCACCATCCATTCACGCGGTAGATATTCTCGAATGGGTTTGTTCCTTCTGGTCAAGAAAGCATGGTGAAATTATATCTTCTATGGACACAATGCCATCCATCTCAATTATACTTCTCTGCAAATTTTACACAAAGCTTGTTCCCAAAAATGAATGCCCGTGTTCAGCAGAGCTCATAGAAAGCTGTTTATACTCCTCCAAAGGATTAATAATACGGCTTCTAGAGATATAACAGGGTGTCAATGGATATTCTTCTCAGTACCCACCATTCTTACTAGCTATATACTAGTATCACCGTTACGGTAGGTAAAGAAACACCTCACAAGGGATAGTCAATTCCTATGTTTAGACAGCCTGATTGCACTAAAGTCATTACTAAAAAAATACTACTGTTGCCAATAATCTATGAAAAGGGGTTGAGCCTTATATCTCGAATCGGCAAAAAAATTGTTATCAATTACAACAGCAGAAAGAACTTGTTTCCCAAAGAGCAAGGTTATGAAAAATGATGTTGCACTTATGCTATAAATAATTAACGCTTAATGCTATAACCTCTTTTGTTCTAGTTACTTTCGATTTACAATCAACTCAAAATCTATTATAACCAAATTTTCATGAGTTTTAGAGACCGAAAGCGTTAAGTACAGGTCTCCCCCACAGTCAAAAGTATAACGTCTTTTCAACAGTCGACGGTTTAAAAGGCGTTTTATATATTTTTTGCTAATCTTCAACATTTTGTAAAATGTCATAAAATATATGCCATATTTCCACGACCTTACTGCATAGTTCTTTTGAAGGACGATAAAAATTCTTCTTCAATAATTTTATTAGGTTCTTAAAAGCTTCCTCTAGGCTTCTCATACAAGCCTAGATACTCATGAAAACGCCCAAAGGTTTTTTGGGGTTAGGATGCTCATCCATAGACCAGAAGCTATCGTCAACGAAAAGTACTGTATATACTGTTATTTGATTTAAAATTCAATGCATGAAAACGATGCATTTTCGCGAAAGAAAAGACACAATTTTAGAGATCAGAGCGGGCATAAGTCGAATCCTCTAAGTTAACAATCTTAAACCAAACAGACTAAATTGAATGAAGAAATCCAGCACAAAAAGAAACGGAAAAGGCCATTAATATGAGTTGTGCAACCCTCATTTAACTCCCCAAAACAATTAGTAGCATTGCCTCTTCAATGAATACGCAATATATTTTCAATTGAAATTATTCTTTACCCGATGGTCAATATATTTGAAAGAATGAATTATTTTAGTCATTTTATGATTATTATTACTTCGCCATTAGTAAGCATATAGATACAGTAAACCCTGGCATTGGGGTTTTTGGACAAGCAAGATCCCCTTCCCTACTTTTATCAGGTTCACTCTATATATAAAATAGTCCTAGCTACATTTTTTAAGTTTAGCATTAATCCGCAAATATGTAGTGGCGGGCCCAAATTAGGTCTGTCGAAACTGTTTTTGAAACATAACCACAATATCACTTTTCCTTCATGGCATCCCCTTCTTAAAAGGGGATGCTTAAAGTTGAAAGTATACAATAGTTGTTCGTGTATAGTAAGTGCTCTTCATAAATTGTTTTGATAAACATAGTTATGTATTTATTTTAATTTTCTCTATCTTGTACTCCGTCCCTATGAACTATCCCTAGCTCTAAGAACAACAAGCAGTTTGCAAGAATACAAAGAAACAATATTTTATTGATTAAATTTATATTAAAATATAAAATAAAAAAATGTTGTTGTATGTTGAGTCAGGAAGAGGTTCTTTGGCAGGAGCAGAGGCCACATAATTGCACAGCTTCAATGAGCAGTAAATTCGTTAGGTGAAGGATGAGCAAAAAATTGAAGCAAAATTGATTAAAAAAATTTTTAGGGTTCTATTTTTTTTAGTAAAATACAAAAAGGGGAGCAAAAAAAAAATATACGCGAATTTTACTGAGATTCTATTTAACTTGAGGTTTAGAACCCTTGTTTTTTTTATTTAAACTTTAAAATTATAAGAAACCAGTTCTGCTGCACTGTCTTTTTATGTAAAAATAAGCGTCTATACACAAAAAGACGAATGCAACAGAGAACAGGCTTATACAGAGAGTTCCGAAATTTACTGCCCAGCTACTTCATTATCTAGAAAAGAAAAGAAAAGTCAATCATTTGCAGACAATAGACAATATGTTTTTCCGAACTAAAAAATTTATAAAAGGATAAATTTTGAAGACTGGCTAAATACATTACAAGAGCGAAAACCTCAAGATGGTTGCGATGTCTGGTCAAGACCTTTTTTCTTCACATGTAATTATGCTTGCTATTAACAAATCCTTTTAGACTTTCCTGGAACATTTTGTGATATAGGAAAAGCACAGATACAAATGTGTTCCTTAAAACTGAATTAGTCAATACGAGATAAATGCTAAATGTGAAAAAGAGCACTACCTAAGGAGGGGCGGGGGTAGCATGGATTAGTTTTTGGCGGAAAAGAAATTTCCTGGGCAAAGACTTTCATGGGTAGATAAGGTGTGATTTAAAAATTTACATTTTCTAAGAGCCCCACGGAAATAAAACCATCGAAAGTGATGAAGAACTAACATATTATGCTATATATATATATATATATATATATATATATATATATATATATATATATATATATATATATATATATATATATATATATATATATATATATATATATATATATAAACTGTTTTGAGACTAGAATTGCTAACTGATTGCGCATGCAACTGTTGTGTGACCATGGCCTTGAGGAAGTGAGGTCCAACCCACGAGGCAATCCAGATGTTACTGGTTTCCAATCAGTCTAAAACCGGTTCCGAATGAGACCCCAGTCATGGTCACAGTTGCGTTGCAGTTCTGTCCCAGACATTTTTGGGAGCTACCGCGTTGATATTGTACAATTATTTTGGCTCTCAACATGTCAGAGCAGGAATTAAACATGAAAGTAGACTAATATCATGATTGTCAAAATGGCTAGTATACAATAACTGAGCAGCTAGGGGTTTTTAGTTTAAACTTTAAGGAGAAGGTGGAGAAGAAAATCGAATTGAATCATAAGAATGTATGTGCATCCAGGTAGTCAAAAGAGCACATCTCCAATATCTTAGTAATTTCTAAGGGTATTAAGTTGAAACCTTCAATCATTGGTGAGGAGGGTGTCGAACAAAATCAAAGTATACTATATGCACCTAAGTAGTCGAAAGGGCGCGTCTGCAAAATATCAAGAGCGTCTAAGAGTATTTAGTAGACGCTTTCAGAGGATGCTGGGGGATGATTCTAAACTAAATCGAAAGACACTATGTGCATCCATTTCGCCAAAATGATGAACCTATAATATAACAAGAATCGCTTAAAGTTGATATAATATAACAAGAATTGCTTAAAGTATAAAGCTGAAACCTTCGGTGCATGTTGAGATAAATCTCGAACAAATTGTCAAAAGACAGTATCCGCAACATGTCACGAACAGCTTTTGATATCAAGTTTAACTTTCAAGGAATGATCAGAGAGCAAATTGAATTCAACGATAAGATACTACCTGCATTCAGGTTGAAAAAAGGGCATATCAAAATTATCTCAGCAACTTCTTAGGGTCTTAAGGCGACTTTCAGATAATTGTACAGATGGTACTGATCAAAATCAAAACCCACTATGTGCATCAAGGTTGCCAAAAAGACATATTGACAGTATCTCAGGAAGTTCCATGGACCACAGTAGAAACTTTCAGGGAATAAACAAACATTTTACAACAAAGTCAAAAGCAACAGTGACCATAAAGGTAAAAAAAAGGGCGCATTTATAATTTTTCAGGAACAACTAACAGTATTAAGTAAAAATTTCGAGTGAATATCGAGAGGTATATTGAACTAATTCAGGAGACCATTAAGTGCATTATGAATGTCAATATGGCATATATGCAATAACTGGGGAACATTTAAGAGTATTAAGTGGGAACTTTCACCGAAAGTTGAGAGAAATGTTAAACTAAATCGAAAAACACTGTCTTGAGGGAATGCCGATGGGGATATTGAACTAAATCGGTGAACTGTATGCATCCAGGGTGTCAAAATGGTTCATCTGCAATACGGCAGGAACGGCTAAGATATTTGAAACTTTCTGTAAATACTGAAGGTGATGTTGAGCTAAATCAAATGGCACTATCTCCATCCAGGATATCAGAATGAGACGTCTTCAATAGTTCATACACGGTTAATGGTATAGATTAATGCCTTAAGCGACCAACCTGAAACTGTGAGGGAATATTGGACGGAAAGGACAAGTAGATAACAAATTTTGATTTGTTGACTGAAGGGAGCTCATCAATGACAAAGAATGTTTGAAAAAAAAAAATGGTTGTATTGATTCTTAGTTTGAAAGTGTGCTATAGTAAGTGTTATTAGTATGTTATATTCTTAGTGTGATCTCTTTTTTTTTGATCTCATTAAAATTTCAGGCCGTGAAGACACCTTAATAAAAGTTTCAGAACCAAGGGAATCGTAACTGGAAACAAATCTTGTCAGGGATTCTTCATCTCCTTTTTTTTTTTTTTTTTTTTACAACAAATTGGAACTATATAAGCTAATATACTAGCTCAAAATGCATAAATGTAAACAAACAAGCTATTAAAGCAAAATATAACACACACAAAAAATTCCTACAACGAAGTGTGTGATCATTATTCGTCTATATCAAAGGTTGTAACAGTAGATACGACGGAACAGCTTCACCCCCCAAAAATTCCCAAAATTGTTCACATTTTTTTAAATAATAGTACCCGTATCCAACCACTTATAGTTCTATAATATAGCTATTTTTAGAATTCCTAGCAAAATTTTGTCCAGAATATGAAGAGCAACTCAAAATCTTTTTGCTTTTATTCATCAATAAAAAAAATATCAAGAAAACTTACAGAAATTAATTTTTTTAACTTAACAAACAGATGATGTTTCAACAAAAGAAATTTTTTAAAATAAGTACAGAACTAATTTAAACCAAAGGGAAGCAGAAGTAGTGAAAAAAGTCATGCTTAAAACGTAAATAAATCATTATAAATAAACTAATGAAACCCTCTGACAGACCGTATTTCAAACAGTAGGTGGTGCAAATATCGTAGGTCCCCAAAGACATAGTTATAAGGTTTTTCGACTACGCTGAATAAAATGTCTATCTCAGAATTTTGATCCGCTGACTTTGGGAAAATAATTAGCGTGGGAGGGGCCTAGGTGCCCTCCAATATTTTTGGTCACTTAAAAAGGGCACTAGAACTTTTCATTTCCGTTAGAATGAGCCCTCTTGCAACATTCTAGGACAACTGGGTCAATACGATGACCCCTGGGAAAAAACAAAACAAAAAACAAACAAATAAACACGCATCCGTGATCTGCCTTCTGGCAAAAAATATAAATTCCACATTTTTGTAGATAGGAGCTTGAAACTTCTACAGTAGGGTTCTCTGATACGCTGAATCTGATGGTGTGATTTTCGTTAAGATTCTATGACTTTTAGGGGGTGTTTCCCCTATTTTCTAAAATAACGCAAATTTTCTCAGGCTCGTAACTTTTGATGGGTAAGACTAAACTTGATGAAACTTATATATTTAAAATCAGCATTAAAATGCAATTCTTTTGATGTAGCTATTGGTACCAAAATTCAATTTTTAGACTTTTGGTTACTATTGAGCAGGGTCGCTCCTTACTACAGTTCGTTACCACGAACTGTTTGAACTGGAATTTTTTTCGATTTTCAAACGTTTTCTATGCCTTTTCAACAGACTTTTCAGCCTAAAAAGAAATACAAAAAAAAGTAAAAGAGAGGAATAGGAGTGAATCATTTTCGACAAGGAGCAATTAGAATTAAAAAGCAATCATTTGAAAAAAAAAATGATATCCGGAACTTTGAAATATTTTTTTAAGAAAAAGAGCTCAAAATTAAAAGATGTAAAAAAAAGTAAATGTAACATAGCAGATGGATAGAGCTTAATATCAGCTACTGAATGGTTGCAAAACTGCCGCCTTAAGTCAGAACATTAAGACTACAAAAGTAGAAAAACTAATGGATTAAACTACCTTAAAGCCTTAGGACTGAGGAAAACCGGCATACCCAAAACTTTCACAGGGAACATAAGCATAGGTAAAAAGTACGGGAACCAAGGGACTTCAAAATCCAACAAACAAGCAGCCTGTTATTTGTAACTCGTTACTTAATCATAGGCCCTATATTTTACATAAATGTTTCATGGTATCCTTGCGTGCTTACATTTCGATTGGAGACACAATAGATAAGAGTTCTCAAAATATTCTTAGCCTAGGAGGTCTTGGAAGGGTTCCTTATGGCAAATAATGGGCAAATATTTATTTTTCATGAAAAAAGGTTAGTTCTGTGAAGTTTTACATTTGAGTTTGGTTAAACTGAAACACAGTCCATTGATGCAGCACAGATATTCACAGAAGAAAAATGGTTTTATGAATTCAATTTGAAAGGCACCAATTAGGATATGGAGTATATAAGCATCCCGCCATCATAGTCAAAATTGAGGGGAACTCCCAAATTTAGAAAAAGAACTCCATAGGCGACGCTGTGTTTAGTGTTAACCTGGGGAAACATTTTTTGATGTGAATCATGGTGCAAAATACGGCTAGTTTTACTTAGAAAAAAGTTAAAAACGACATGTCTGTCCAGCTCTTACGAGAAACGTGAAAAAAAAAATTAACACAACAGACAGGTAAAGGGACTCGCAGACATTTTTCCAAGGAGGTTAAGTGCGAACAAATTTTTATAGGGGGAAGGGCTAAGGTTCGAATTTTTTAAGGTGTTTTATTTAAAGGTAGTTTTTTTTTTTAGGGTAGAATATACTAAAAGATATATCAATCAATCAATTTATTTATAACCCATCTACAAAAAAAGGGCGGAACGCCCTTAAGATGGAGTAATAAGAGAAAAAAAAGGTACAAATCAACACAATCAAACAATTAACTAAGTAATGCTGACCATGGGTAAGACACTATCGACATAGAAGAACGAAAATCATGAAGCTTTTTATCAATAATAGATGTAGGAGAAACTAGGCGGAATTTGTTCACTAAGTAACTATTTCTAGTCCAAGGAGGGTAACTGAGAAGGAATTTAGCATAACGAAAATATACTCTACGAACAGAAAGTTTCTGAGGTTCACTAAAAAACTGCCAAACCGGACAAAGAGAAAGGAGGTACAACTAGGCTATTATAAATTTTCGCAAGATTTAATTTATCAATGTGTTTAATATTAGATACAATTGAAGCATAAGCAATTCTCAGTTTTTTCTTCAAATTTTCAAGGGATAATTTCACAGTTTCTTTCATATTTTTTCCAATAGGCCTTCCAAGGTAAACTAATTTTTGAGAAAGGGATACTTGAACATTAGCTAAAGATAAAAAAATAGGGCCATTTGTCTTTAAAATTGAAAGCTACAACAGCAGTTTTTTCAACTTTGAAAGAAAGCCCAATATTGTTATATTCATTGTAAAGCTGATTAAACGCATTTTCACATCCACTAAAAGTACGGCTAAGATTCAAAACGTCATCTGCAAAAGTGATTAAAGACAAGTTAAATCCACGGTGAATACAACTAAAATTAACAGAATTTTGGGCATTTAAAACAGAGTTATTAAATAAAGAAGGTGAGGTAAGGCTACCTTGACGGACTCCTTTCAAAATATCAAAAAGGGAAGATCCCGCCTTTAACTTCGCCTTAAGGTGATGGTACATATACAGAAGGCACTTTACTATACAAAAATTTACCCCTCTTTTATATGCTTCAAATAAAACTTGGGAAAAAAATGCAAGAGTCGAAAGCACGAGCAACATCTAAAGCACAAAGGATAAAATGGGATCTACTTCTTTCTGCATCAGCAAGAACATTCATTAAAGCAAAAAGGGCATGCTCCCGGCTAATACCTTTTTGGTAGCCAAACTGGTGGGGTGGGACATAACATTTAGAAACAATTTCATCCAAAATAACTGACTCAAACAATTTAAAAATAGTACAAGAAACTGTTATAGGTCGGAAAGAATTACACGCAGTAAAATCCTTTTTGCCTTTTTTCGGGATAGGGGTTATTTGACTTAATGTAAATTGATACGGAACAACTCCGTTTTAAATAGACATTTGAAAAAATAGAGATAAATGATTAAAAAGAAGAGCACTTGCATAATCAAAATGTCTGGCAGTAATTCCATCAACTCCCGCGGAATTTTTTTTCTTTAGTTTTTTACAATAAAACGATACATCACTTGGCTTAATTATAAATGTCGAAGGTTCGTGTTTTTTCAGACAAGCACTTAATTCTTTTTCAAATTTTGACTCAAGAGCAGGATCGGGAGAAGAAAACTCATGCTTATAATAATTTATCCACTCAGGCTCAGGAATATTATTTGCACAAATGTGTTCACAAGGGCGTTCAAATTTTTTCCAGAGCTTCGAAGGGGTCTCTGCAATTTTATGAGCGTTTTTCTCAATAAGATCAACCTTATGTTTTCTTAACACCTTATGTTTTGGTAAAAGATTATCGTCTCTACCTGACATATAGCCAATATTTTCATAATAATTAATTCAGTGTCCAAAGAATTATAAATAAGCGGATTATTTTCAGACTTGAGTGAAAATTCCCTTGGGAACAGTGATTTCTCTTATCGATATTTTCATGACCTATATATGATATAAATCAGGATTAAGCAGTTGCGAAAATAATTATAATTTCCGATATTATAGACGATTGCGTTACGATAAAGTTGAGAGGAGAAGAGTAAGCAGAAGGGTGGGGGAGAGCTGTTTGCAAGAGCCGTGGTACCCGCCGGGCTTGTCCCTTAAATTGCGGGGACAAGGTAGGCAGCCTCCAACGCTTCCCTTATTTCTCTCGCAAGTGAACCTTCAATCTAGAGAAAATGGGAATTGGTAATTGGTGCGAAGATGAACTTTTTTACAATCCTATCCTGTGCTTTGTACAGAAAAATCTTGCTAAAGGAATTTCGCCCGATACTATAAAAGAGTACTTGGCCGATTTCTTCGAGTCTTCTTCTCTTTGTGAGACCCGTAAATTGCTTTTTTTAAAGCTTTTTCCGAATGAAGTCCCATCGAAGCGCGTAGGAGCCAATGCTGCATTAAACTGTGCTTCGGACATTATTTCTTCGCTTGTAAAGTGCAATTCCCAGAACATAAAGCTTCCGGACTTTGTTATCAAACGTCCCAGCGAAGTGCCAATGATCCCTGTCGATGCCTTCAGTACCCTCAGTGCCAAGGTGAATTCTTGCCTTGAACAGCTGCGTGATATTGCGTCCAAGGTTACAGAGGGACAGTCTAAGCTTGTAGCCCTTACTCAAAATACGAAAAAACCGTCCTACGCTGTCGTTGTAAGAAACCCACCCCCGGAGCTCAGCGACCCTATCCTTCGCATGAAGAAGCTCGAAACGTTGGATGGTCATGACGGAATTGTAAGTCTAAAATCTAAGCCACAAAGCAAAAGCTGGGTTGTGATGGTACGCGATAAGCGCTCAGCCGACTCGCTTGCTGAAGCTGTTACTAGCTCCATCCCTAACGTTGAAACGAAAGTAATAGATAAAAAGCCTGTAGCTGTGGTCCGGGATATACCCCATAATTATTCAAGAGCTAATTTAGAGGCCTAAGTGGAAGGACTTATTAGTGCCAATCAGATCGGCAACTCTCGTACTTTTCGCCTCGAGTTCATCGACAAAACCGCTCTGAACGCGGTTCTGGAGTCGGGAATCCGTATTGGGTATGAAATTTTTCGCGCTAAGCCCTTTCAATCCATTTCGCGTCGATGCTTTCGCTGTCAAGGTATTGATCACCTGATTGGAGCTTGTCCCCGCTCACCAGCACATCCCAAGTGTTCCAGATGTTCTGGCCCTCATGTGAATTCCAAGGAAAACCCTTGCCAAGCCTCACCAAAATGTGCAAATTGCACTATGGAACACGTAAGTTTTAGTCTGAAATGCAAAGTTCTCCGATCGGCTCTCAACAACGCTAATAAATGAATGCTCAAACTCCATTTAGGTTTGTTTCCCTTAATATTAATGGTACAAAAGACAAGGATCTACTGATAAGTGAGCTACTTGAAAATGATATTGTGTTTCTACAGGAGCACCTTCTCTCTAAAGTGAATGTTGATAGCCTAAAGCGTTCTCGGACCCATTATACCTTCTTGAGAGCCGCCCAAAAAACCCGTGGAAAAACCATCAGGAGGTCTGGCCATATATTTCAGACATAAGACTCAGCCGATATTATTGCAAAGCGACGCTAACATCTTAGCGATAAAATGTGGTGATACCGCATTTATGAACATTTATTTCCCCTGTAATAAAAAGACTGCGCAGTCATTGTCTAGTTTTCACAAGCATGTAATCGCCTACGAACACTACTTAGCGACCTTTCAAAACAAAATACCAAATGGGTTCTCGCCGGCGACATGAACACTGACTTATTATCTAATTCTGACCGATCTGAAATCTTTCTCGATTCACTACCTGGAGGATTCCATCTTGCTGATAAAGATCTTCTATTTACTTATATTCACAATCGTGATGGTCTTACTTCCAACCTTGATCATGTAATTGTGTCAGATTCAACTCTACTTTCATCAATAGTTCATGTGGAAGACTCTAAAATCGACGACAATCATTTACCAATCACGTGCCAACTATCTTGCTCCATGGCGACCTCTGTGCAACATAACTCTCCCAAGTGGTTCTCAAAGTTAAATTGGGAAAATACAAATGTTCCACTTTATGCATTGACATTGTCCCAGTTATTATCATCTATTAAAGTGCCTTTCCACTTATTGCAAACATCTGTATCTACAACTTCAACTCGGATAGATATCAACTCGTATTATCAGCAAATAGTGTTCTGTCTAAAGTCTGCCGCTAAAACAGCTGTACCCTCCGAGTGCATGCGAACGGGTACTCGCAATCCCTTTTGGAAAGTTGATCCTAAAGTGAAGATAGCTAAACAAAAAGCTAAGTTCTGGCTCCGTATGTGGATAGCCTGTAATCGTCCTTCTTCTGGTTCAGTACATCAAATAAAACAGAAAACCAAACGAGAGTACAAATATTCCCTGCGTAGAGCGAGACTGAATGCCTGGGATGGTCCTTGTGACAAGAAATCCTGGGATCGTGTTATAAACAGTGTTAAGTGTTCACCTCCAATTAATTCGTCTCTTCGGCTATGTGACTTCGTTTCTCATTATAAAAATATTTTGCTTTCGTTTAATATTAATCTCCAAAATCATTTTACAAAGCTTGTCAACTCAATCCTCCCAATTCGTATCAACCAATCTCAAGTGTTGTCGGTGGAATCTGGTGTTATACTCCGAGCTCTTATGCAAGTGAATAAGTCTGAGTCTCTCGATAGTGATGGTCTTTGCTTCAAGTTTTTTGCTTATGATTGTCCTGAACTGCTGAAGCATTTGCAGTTATTGTTTCAGATGTGTCTGGCACAGTCCGTTGTGCCAGATAGTTTTTTGTCCGGTTGTATATCTCCCATAGTCAAGAGGGGTAAGGACCCCAGTGCTTGCTCTAATTTTCGTCCTATCACTGTGTCTTGTTTTGTTAGTAAGCTATTTGAATATGTACTGCTACCGGCCATTAACTCCAAGTGCAATTTTACACCCTTCCAGCTTGGTTTTAGAAAACGTATGGGCTGTGTTCAAGCTCACCATATTGTGGGTCGGCTAATGAAACAAGCTGTTGCTCAAAAAAGTCCCCTGTATTGTTTGACTGTTGACATATCTAGGGCTTTTGATAATGTAATTCATTCAAATGCTTTGTTTTCTCTAGCAGCCTCGGGTGTTAACCTTTCTATTGTTTCCGTGCTTAAGTATTGGTATGCTAATTCTTCAGTTAGGGTGAAGTGGAACGGTACGGTAGGGGAGTATATTCCTGTTAAAAAAGGCGTTAGGCAAGGTGCCGTGTTATCCCCGAGCATTTTTAAATGTGCTTTAGCTTCGTGTCTCCAACGTCTTCAACCGTCAATTTTTTACAATGATAATTTAGGCATTAGTCACATTGCATATGCTGATGATGTTCTGCTTCTTAGCCGGACAAAAACAGTCTAATTACCAACTTCTACCGGCTTTCAGCCGCACTATCCACAGTAGGCCTTTCAGTTAATGCCTCCAAATGTGAGTTTTTGTGTTTTGGGAGTCCTCCACCAGCATCACCTCTTTGCTTGGGTTCTTCAACTATACCATGTTCAGCAAGTATTAAATGGTTGGGTCTCTCTTTTTCCACGTCACTTTCGTCTACTTGCTCCGCTATTACGTCCAGCGTGCTGAAAAGTATGCGGGTTGGATACGCGAAAATGTCACCAAATCGTGGTCGGTATAACCGAAATGGACTATGCCGTCTTTATTCTAGTTTTTGTGCCCCTGCTATTTTTTATCTTTCTGGTTTTGCTTTCCTCCTTCGCAAGAAGGATACAAAGAAAATACGCTCAGGATATTTTAAGTATTGCAAGTATTTGCTGCGTCTGCCTCGGTGGTATCGGAATCATACAGTCGTCTCTAAATTTGACATCGTTGATGCGCCCTCGCGACTGAAACATTTATCTAAAGATATATGTCTTAAAACACGGCAAATGATTGGTGTTTTTGACCCTCTTTGGCCATTTTTTGAATGGAGGTAAGTTAATTATGTTGTATGTTGTTATGCTGCTATGTTATTTATGTTGTTATGTTTTTTGCCTTGTTTTTTCTTTTTTTGTGTGTTTACTCAACAGTTTAATGTATTTTGTGGGTTATAAATAAATTATTATTATTAATTAGACTTAGGCCTGCCGCAATCCTTCCAAATATTCAGCCAAATTTTAGAAGACTCGCACGCAGAAATAAGGGAAAGGTTTTTTGACCAACCCTGAACTTGAGAGCCTTTCCTAATGCACTTGCACGGGACAGCTGAAGCTTCAGCACACTTTAATGCATGGTTAATTTCAGCTAGATAGGTGGTAAGTCCGATAGCTAATTCTTTTCCACTAAGGCCCGAGCGCGTGCACAACAAATTAAAGGGCACCTTTATTTTATTTAATATTCTGTCACATTCAAAACGAAACATCTCGCGGTAAACTTCTTTCCAGTCTTTTATACAAAACCACTTTTTATCTGGCTGTTTAGGGGCATGAAATGAAGCATTTTTTTTCAACTTTATTGGAAGGTGATCCGAATAAACGCCATCACAAATTACCTGGACAGTTTCACAGGGGAAAGATGCAACAAAATGATCAAGGTTAGAAGTCGCTGACAGGACACCAATAAACGTGAAAGTTTATGTTTTGGCAGCAACTGAGTAGGAAGGGGGGAGGGAATTCAGAAGGAGTTGGGTTCTTGGCGATGAATTGTCTGTTAAGTCACAATTAAAGTCTCCTGTGATCAAAACTCGAGCATTTGGACGCTTTGAAACTCCCTTCACAAAACTCGCTAGCTTTTTGCAAGCATTTATGAATTTATTCTCTGATTGCGAAGAGCAGTAATCAGTTGGCAGGTAAACGTTTATACAGATAGCCTTGCTAGCTGTAACAACTCGCCAATTATCTTTTCTGGGCTGAACTTCGACAATTTTAGAGCACTCTCTGCCACACATTTTTAGATCCGCAACAAAAGGTTGTCTTTTCAATGCGAAAGGGTGAAACAATTAATTGACATTTTTGGACTACGAGGAAAAAAATATGAAAGGGATACGGTATATATTTTAAGGGGTTCTTTGAGGAATAGTCATTTATCTTAAAGGCCCTGCATCGGCGAAAACTTGGGAAAATATTGCTTTAAATTGTCTTTATTGGCTCGTCACATCTAGATAGGGACTCACTATCAATTAGAAGTTTCAAAACAATAAAAATAATAATAATAACAAAATTTAAAAATATTGAATTTCCACTGAATGTCAGCACACACATAAGGAGAATTTAGGATGGAAATCAAACCGTTCAAGCAACTCAAGATGAATTCAGATTATCAATCAGGTTTCGGAGATGAATGCAGATTAATCAGTAGCATTAGAATCAAAACGAGCAATTTTATCTAAAAACAATTGGAAAATGAAGCCAAAATTCTTTATTTTAAAGTTTGATTTTTCAGATACGACAATTTCCCTGACTGTTTGGTAAAATGCGAACAAAAGAAAAAAAATTTCTCACAAAAATTTGCATATACAGCTAGCGTAGAAACAGACATGTTTAAGCAAGAGACACACACGTATTTACAGACACAACTCACAAATACGGAAAAACTGCCAAAGAGTTAAAACATCTCACCTGTAGTTGTCGTAATGGAGGTCTAGCCCTAATTCCATATGTTGTAGGGCGAGAGTCAGGATCATGGTTCAGCATAATTTCCAACAGCAACTGCTAAATAGAAAATGTTCATGTAAAACAACAAGAAATTCTTTACTTACAGCGTTTTAGGAAATTAAGAAAATCAAGCTGATGAGTATCTTCAATCATATAATCCATCAAAAACTAAGATGACAGGTCTACAGGGTATTCAACATCTACATCTACGATATATTATTTCATCTGCATTGATCTTTTGATTTTATGTAGTATGACTTACAAGCATTACATTCAAGAATTATCAACCCTTTAAAAGGGCACGCTTTGGGAGCATGAGAATGACTTGTCTTATAAATTTGCCGTGATTATCTCTATGAAATAAAAAGTAACACATCTGAGAGATGCTGTATCATTTGGAGTGGCTGCATTTATTCTGCCATTAATCTAGCAGCCTCTTGTGTCCCTTACTAATTGTGCACTAAAAGACAGTTTCTTCCTACTATGTTTTAAAGTAGCTCGAGTGACTTTAGTCCATTAAGGTGGTGAGGATAATAGCTTGGGAAATTATAGACCCATTTCAATTGTTCTTTTATTGTCAGATTTTCTGAAAATTTTTGTTTCTGTCTACCTTAACGCACATCTAGATTTGCTGTAACGCGATAAATCCGTCTCAAAATGGATTTAGGCGTCATAACACATGAAACCAGCTATATCATATTTAATAGTGAAGTCAATAAACCAATGAACTAAGGATATAAGATTCTAGCAATATACACAGATTTAACAAAGCTTTTGACATAGTAGACCATGAGTTGCTGCTTATCAAGGGTGAACCTTATGATATAAAAGGTCGTATGCTTAGCTTCCTGCGTGCATTCTTAGCCGGATGGCTTTAGTATATTCAGACTGATTAAAGACGTTCATCAAGTTCTCTCATAACAAGCGGAGTTCCACAGTGTTCCGTTATTAGATCGTTATTATTTTTATATGTCAGAATATTTTAACTATCAAAAATAATCTTGATTTACACCATGATCCAAAAGAAGTGAGAGTTCTAATGTTTGCTGATGAAATGTCGTTTGTTTGTCTTGCAAGAACAGAGAATAGATTAATTGTATTGGCTGAGTCATCGATAGAAAGAGTTTCAATAGTGAGTAAACAAACAGAACATCCTGTTAAAAGCAGTTTTATTTTATTTTCGAGAAGAGATACATATTATTTGTGAATTACTCGAACAAATCACAGTTTTGATGAGATTGACAGGAAGTTATGTTTTAAATGTCAAAATATTACATTTAATGATACTTTGTCGTTTAGGAGCCATGTTAAGTATATATCATCGATGTTATCACGAAAAATAGGAATACTTCAAAAGCTAAAACTTTTTGTTCCAGGTCACATTTTAAAATTGTTCTATTTTTCTATATAGCCTCCGTATATTTTATATTGTAATCTAGTATCGATTGGGAAGTTTCAGTCACTAGTGAACCCGAATCAATTTCTCCAAAATAATACGATCCGTTTACTTTGCACATAATATTCAAATGACTTTCTGAGATTAAAGTATGTATAGCCACAAATTTTACCAGCTGATGGCAAAAAAAAGAAAAATTTTATAGCACCCACTAATGATTTTTGAATTTAACAATAATTAACTTTTATTGTTTTCAGGTTAGGGTCGAACGAGCTGCCTGGTCTAATCACCATAATTACCAAGCAAACGTTTCGTTTGTTAATCGAGGAAGAAAACTATGGAATACTATTACAAATAGAATTAAAGAAATGAAAACGGTAGAAGAATTTTGAAGTAAAGTTAAGGAAATAATGTATTCTCTCAACGGATTTAAATTTATTATTTGAAGTAGTTATTTTCTGGTGGTGCTATGAGGCGATTAGAGAATTGTGGAATCGCGGAAAGTTTGGTTAGTTAGATTGTTAAGTTTTGGATCAAGGATATGCTCAAACATAATACTTAGCCAATATGAGAAATCACACATCCTAAAATTTTGTAGAGTATAGACACACCTCTTTGGGATGGTATTTGGAAAATGGTGCTGGGAACTTTATCTGCTTCAATTCCAAGTCGTACTGCCACGTGGCAGCAAGTTGTGCTGCCACGAGAAGCTCAAAAAAAATAATTCCTACGGAATAAATGTCCACTTTGTAGGTGTAGAAACGCTCCCCATTGATCTGTAACAAAGATAGAGTGTGATATAAGACATTATGGAAAAACAACAAAATATACAAATGGGTGCTGTTAGTAAGAACACAAGATGACCTATGACGGAATCCAGAAAAGTGAATAACCAATATATATGTATATATATATGTATATATATATATATATATATATATATATATATATATATATATATATATATATATATATATATATATATATATATATATATATATATTATAAATTAAAAAAAAAACACCTAATTTAAGGTATTATGTCGAAAATACGTGGTATATATGGGGAGATGTGACTAATCAAGTTTATAGCTATCATATAACCGTAAGTTATTATTTTGGTCTGTATAAAAATAATAGTTTTAATTTTAATACTTGAGTATATCTGCTGAAGACGATTGCTGTATATGTGGTCGAAATATACATACTTTTGTATCTGCTTTACCCGTCTAATAAACGGACTAATCCCCATTTGAACATTTAACTTTTTTTGTCACCAAAAGGCGGTGTGGTTGGAAAAAAAAACCTAATCTAAGGTATTACGTCGTATATATGGGGACATGTGACTAATGAAGTATATAACTATCAGATAACCGTAAGTTATTATTTTGTTCTTGAAAAGAAAACCTAATTTAAGGTATTATGTCGAAAATACGTCGTATAAACGGGGAGATGTGACTAATGTAACTATCAGATAACCGTAGGTTAATATTTTTTTTCTGTATAAATGTTAGTTTTAATTTTAATACTGAAGTATATCTGATGACGACAATCACTGTATATGTGGTCGAAATATACAGATTTTTGTATCTGCTTTACCTGTCTAATAAATGGACTTATCCCCATTTGAACGTTTATTTTTTTGTCATCGAACGGCGGTGTGGTCTTGAAAAAAAACATAATTTAAGGTAGTACCTCAAAAATACGTCGCATGTACGGGGAGATATGACTAATCAAACATAGGGGAGAGTGGGGTTGGTTCGGACGCGGGGTGAATCTGGACAAGCGCTTCTCTTCCTTCATCGCCGTCTGCTAGTCACGAAAAAAACTTGCGCATGTAGTTTTGTTACCCCAGGTGCAGTCGTTTTGGAAATATTTGAAAAAAAAAACTGAAAAAACCAAGGTAAGGGGTCCTGTATCTTCCTTACTTTAAGATTTAATTCAGCCTATATTAATAAACATTTAGCTTTCTTAATGCATGACACGTTTAACTTAGACTTTATTAAGTTGTTTCGATTTTGGTTTTGGCGACATCTGTGCATAGGTGAGGTTTCAAGCTTTTTCTTTCATGTGGGGTTGGTTCGGACAACCTCAGTGGGATGCATTCAGACATTCAAACTCGGAGCCTAGCGCTAAAAGACAGAAGGCAAAAATCTACACAAATTTCCAATGAAGCATCAACACATTCTCTTCCGTTTCAGCCAAGAACGGAACTAAAAAAGTAACTCAAGTAGAAGCCACAACCAACCCAAAATTTATGTCCGAACCAACCCCGCCCTCCACTATAAATAGAAATTTTACAACATTTCTTTTGAAATTAGAAGACGAAGAAAATTTTCCACCTTCATTAGAAATTCAACTTACGTTTAGGCAATATCAATAAAGAAGATTTACCAATCAAGACTTTGGATAAATCAAGTTATTTAACTCCCCCGGACAAATCTAGTGAATGAACCGGAAGCTATTATTTTGTTTTGCATAAATATTTTAATTTTAATTTAAGGGAGTTAGCATATCTCCTGATGACAGTCGCTTAATATGTGATCGAAATATCCAAACTTTTGTATCGGCTTTTACTGTCTAGTAAAATAGACTTATCCCTATTCGAAAGTTTATTTGTTCGTCATAGAAAGGTATGGTGGTCTTGGAAAAAAAAATAACAATTTAAGGTATTACGTCAAGAATACCAAGAATTTAACACTAGTTCTCGAAAATCAAATTATATTCCATCGATTTATGTTGCAATAAATAGAAGAATTGATATTCTTCTATTTTCCGCTCTGTTATTTTCCGCTCTCTGTTTCGTGATGTTGCAATTCGATCGATGAAAATAAAATCGGACTAGCTTTCAGCTAAAAAGTTGGCGGCTGGGAGCTACGGAACTAAAAGACCCACTTTGTGTCACCAATTAGATAAAATGAAAATCCTTGCATAATTCTGGTTCAAAGAAGGAGCCACATACCTCCTACTTGTCTAAAATTCTGGTAGACAAGTATTCGAAGGGGGATTACGATAACTTTTGTTGCTTAAAGAGTTGACTAGAACTTTCAATTTTAGATCGAATGAATCCATTCTCGAGTTACTATTAAAATTCTTTCAATATGCAGGGCAATAATTATAATAAATAAGATAATATATAATAAGATGATAATAAGGACGCGCTTCCCTCTTCAATAAGTTAACGCTACTCTGTTGACTCTGAGATATATTTAATTCATATATATTCCTATTTTTGTGCTAAAACCTAAAACTGTGACAAAAAATCATGTCACAAGATAATCTAACAGGATTTAATGGCAATGAAAGAATGTAAAAAGGAATGATTTTCATGTTATTTTAAATTAGAGCCGTTTATAGGTCCGATTGACCCTACTTAAATATTTTAAAAAATATTGTATGTCCTTAATACAAAGAATGAAATTGAACGTTCTATTTACGTTTTTATGAGTCACGAAGGATCAGACGGCATCTACCCCCCCCCCCCCCACACGCATAAACGAAGAAAAGGAGGATAGACTTCGTCTGTGATCCAAAAAAAATATTTACTTTCTTTAAAAGATACTATTACCGTTTCTTGTTAATGATTACCAGTTGTTTATTTTCATGAACCCTTATTAGGTCCAAGGCCAAATTGTGAAATATATATGGTAAAGAGGAAAAAAAATAAATACAAAAAATGTGGAATGATTTTCTTACTTTTTAAATTTAGAGCTATTTAGAGGTCCAGAAAACCATATTTAAACATTATGCCAAACATTACATTATCTGTCTTTCATACAGATAAAGAAAACAAAAATTTTACCCAATAGCGGATTTTCTTTTCCATTGAGCCATCCGTGTTGATCCACCGTAACTGTATTGTTGTAAAAAGAAGTTGAAAAAACTTGATTCCATACTGCCACATGTTTTAACTGAAAAATAAACAATTATTATTTGGGAAAACAAACAACAATTATTTGGCAAAAAAACAACTTAAAACAAAACATAGGTAATTTTTTCTAGCCTTTTATGAAGCTTTTTCTCCCAGAGTCGTAACTTTCCAGATTGATTGACGGGCACTTGAGAGAAAGGGTGTTGTGTGCATGTAGCAGATAATATTTTCGGGAGCCTTTATTGCTCTGTTTTGGGTGGAGCATAGGAATGCTTTTGGACAAAGGAATTTATAACATAAGTTTTAGGCCAATCAAATAAAATATAGGTTACACATCTGTTTTACAACTTAATTTTCAGGTAAAGTGTTTTTTTTCGCATTTTTTTTTTGTGTATCGACGTCATGATTGTCCAAGTAATTTTAAAATAAATGTTAAGTCAAATGGAGAAAATTTATATTTGTAAATTTTCTTAGAGACCCAATTCCACCTTGATTTTTTAGGGTTCTCTCGGCGCAGGTACTAAGATGTCTTATGCACAACTTATTTCTTAAATAGTATAAACATTTCCTTACGACATCCTTCAACTCCATTCAGGGACAAACTACTTTTGATTTGACCCTAGACGGAAGGTTGAAAGCCCTTTTGTAAGCAGGCAAACAATTTGCTGTACACCGTTTTTCGCTTCAACATACCCCCCTGTATAAATCACTTGCCAGAGAACATCATGATTTGCAAAGCTACAAGAATGTCCTGGATTTGTAATAGCATTAGACTAATAAATAAAAAAGCAGAAAAGAACCAAAAGGAGAAGAACACAGTAAAAACTTTTCTGTCTGTGGCTATGAGATAACCTCTCAGTCCTAGCCTGCTAAAGGAAAGGGGTAGCATGGCACCCTTTATCTATTTTACCCTTAGATAGAATTTAACTTAGATTAAGTAGTAGTATTAGTAAAAGACTAAAGTAGTAATGGATTAATAGAATAAATAGTGGTAGTAGCAGCAGTAGCATCGCATAAAAATTGCTTTTTGATAAGTTGAACATCCGCCACAAGTTTCGATTTGATGCTCTAAGCCGTACCTACAATAGTGTTGATATGCCCTTTTGACAAAGTACAAACTAGCAGTGTGTTTTGATTTACTTTAGCTTCCCTCTCAATATTCATTAAATTTTCACCTCAATACTTTTTGCCTTAATATTAGCAGTAGCTGTAGCATTAGTAGCACAAGCAGTAATAACAGTAAAAGTAGTAGCAGCAATAGGAATGTGCATGTATTGGTTTTTGATCAATTGATCAAAAGGCATTCATCATTTTATGACAATTCCAACTTAATACCCAAAATAGTTTATGAGACGCGCCATTTTGACAACCTCCTTGCGCATAACATGTTTTGGTTTAGTTCAGCACTATTCTCAGCATTCCTTGAAAGCTTCACCTTAATTCCTTTATCCTCTTTGGATATCAAAGGTCAATTACAGACCCCTCCCAAAAATTTGAACCTTAGCATCTTTAGAAAAAAATCTCTAAGGGTTAAGCCACGGAGCCTTAAGGCAAGTACTCTCCCTCCTTCCAGCAGACTGGGACTGAGAGGTTATCTCATGACCGCTGATGGAAAAGTTTTAACTACTTTCTTTGACTTTTGGTTCCTTTCTTTCTTTTAGTCCCACGGGGTCACAAATATAGACTATTCAAGCTACTTTTCTAATCAAGATGTTTCCAGGTACACCTAAATATAAGAAGTAGTAATTAGGAGAAAGGGATAAATTCAACTAAAATATAACACGTTCTGCAGAAGAACAATGATATATTGCTAAAGATTTTCTCTGTCGGCGAGCCATCTAGGGTGAAAAGAAAAGCAGGTCGTTCTCGGATAGGATGGGAGGATATCGTAAGGAACAATTTTAGGGACATAACAAGTTTTTTTGAGGGTATAAAGAGGAACGCTTTGAATAGATTGGGAGGGATTTTTGAGCCCCTGTGTTTCAGTAGCCGTTTTTAAAAATTAGGACAAATAGTCAAACTTTGGCTTAAGTAACAAGGTATTGAGGAGGGAACAACCCTTCATATATAAAGTAATGTCTGTGTGTACTGAGTTTTAATGTTGCTCCATAATTTCAGTCAAAAAAAAAATAAAATCAATTTTTGTTACTTTTCCAAATAATAAAGGTAAATCTGGCTCAGCCTCCATGAAATACACCCTCCCCCTACCTCACTTAAAACTCCACGGGGAAAATTCAATCAAAAGTGAAGTACACCCACCGTCGAGTTTCATCCTCGCTGAAAATTTCCTCTCCACGTAAAATTTATTACAGACGATTCAGCCTAAGAAATTACTATTAGTACATTTTCATTGGCAAAATACTTTAGTCTTCAATCGGCTCACTCAGGAAATCCCCCCTTCTATAGACGCGGAAAATAGCCACCGGATAATTCCCCAAGAACATCTCCACACGCAAAATTGAGTTGGCAAAGACAATGTCAGACAATTAACAAAAATTTTGTATAGGAATTTTGTCAAATCCCCCAGTGTGAAATTTTACCTTTCCATCTCAAGAAATTTCCCTCTCAAAGAGAGATTATCCCAATAGAAATCCACTCAAAGCACAAAATCCCCCCAAAAATGTCTGTATACTTCCCCCCCAAAAAAGACTATTATGCGAAAATAGTGGGCAAAGTTCATAACTTACAGACCTCTTCTCATGGACCGTGGGGGTTATTTGACCTCTAAGGACATAGTTATTTATTCTTTTAAATATAATGAACAAAATTGCTATTTCAAAATTTTGGTTAGATAGCTTTGGGAAATACATAGGCGTGGGAAAAGGGCCAGTTGTAATCCAATGTTTTTTTTGTCATTTAAAAAGGGTACTAGAACTTTTCATTTACGTTCAAATGCGCCGTCATCTGATCTTTTAGGACTATTATTTCAATAAGATAAAACTTCAGAATAAATTGGATATTAATCTTACTCTGAGATCTCATTTCTTGACCTTGCTGTGCTCAATTGTATCCATATACTAAGGAAGAGAGCTACATAAAAGATGGCCAAAGTCCCGTCGAATGTGAAATGAAATTCTTGTTCAGTCACAGAATAATAAAACTGGAAATAAATGGCCATTTCCGTGGCAAAAGAACTCAAAGATACGATACCCTAAAAAAATATACATAAAATTATATTTAACCATTTTGAATCATTAATTATCGTATTATTACTAGTCCATAAATTTATACTACTACTACTACTAATAATAACTCACTGCAGCACCAAGCCGCCTGAGGCCAACACAGCTACGCACGCTCCTCCTCCAACCTAATCTATTTAAAACCTCCCTCTTTACACCCTCCCAGGAAGTTCCCATTTCCTTTAAATCCTTATTTATGACATCCTCCCAACCCAGACAAGGACGACCTGCTTTCCGTGTAGCCCCAGCCGGTTGGCCAAAAAGGACAATCTTCGGTAATCTGTCATCCTTCATCCGTAGAACGTGGCCTAGCCATCTCAACCTTTCTTTCATTATAGCCCCAGAAACACAAATAAAGGTGACAAATAATCACTTGAAATTCTTAATTAGGACACACTTTTTCCTGAACTTTATTTCTAAATTCTTCAAACCTTGTTATGTCATTAACTGTCTTATCATTACTATTCCATAATTTTTTACTCGATAGATAAAGGGAAATTTAGACATTGAATTGATTGTAATTGGAGCAGACAACCCCTTCCTTGTTGGAGTATTATAATTTTGGCAATCAGACCTAACCTTAAATATGCCTGAGAAGCATTAAGATAAAAATTCTATACTCCAATCTCGTAGAATCACCATAATATTAATTGCAGAGTAAACGGATCGCATTAATTTGGAGAACTCGAATCGGATTCACTAGCCACGGAAATGTCCCTAACTATCCCGAAGGACTAACTATCCCGAAGGACTAACTATCCCGAAATAAACAGATTATTATAGAGAAATGCAACAACCTTAAAATGCAATGCAGGACAAAATGTGCGATTCTTCAAAGGATTCCGATGTGCAGTAACAAAATCGCTTACATGTTCCCAAAGGGTTTCCTAAACAACAAAGTTTCATCAAGTGTAGTACCTAAACACTTGAAACAAGACTTCCTTTCAATCTCGCCATAACTGTATTTTAATCGAGAAATCCATGGATAATATACAACTGTTCTCGAGAACATAACAGAACTACTCTTAGCTGGCTGAACTTGTAGTGTATTTACGCATATTCAAGTTGAAACTCTGTCTAACAATCGTTTATTTAATTCAAGTAATCCCTTCTCAGTTCTTGCAAGAAAAACAAGTATCAAGTCATCAGCAAACACCGGTACTGTCACTTCTTGCAGACCATGGAATAATTCGCTGATATTCTTTTTGATATTAAATACAGTTTGACTAGGGTCATTTACAAAAATTAAGAATAATAGCAGTCCAAGAACAGAGCCCTGTTGAACTCCACATGCAATATGAAAGCTTGATGAACGCTTTGAGTGAATCTGAACATACTGTAGCCGCCTTGCAAAGAATGCAAACTCATACTTTAGAAGTAGGAGATCGTGATCTAGTGTGTTGAAAGCTTTAATTACATCTAAAAAAAATTTTGCTAAAAACCTATAAACTTCATTCAGCGCTTGATTGATTACGCTGCTTAGCTTGCAACCGCTTGTTCTGTTGTGTAACCTTGTCTAAATCTGAATTGGGTATGATTTAAAATACAGGCAGCAAAACATAGGTCTAAAACACTTAATCTTCCTTTCTTTTCTTTTTTTTTAATCGAAAAGTCAGGTAATCAGTTCTAAAACAGAAGTACTCAGTGTTTAAATTTCGAAAATGACAGAATATATTAACTTAAAATCTTCATCAGTCTATATTTACAACATAAATGCAGCCTAACCCTAAATAGTAAATAGAGATAAATAATTCAGGTAAGCTATTTTTTTCATTTTTTATAGTATTTAATTATTTTCTACTTTCTGAAT
>NW_027064241.1:0-27315 GCF_032884065.1 Artemia franciscana
TTATAGAAGATTTTTGCATAAGTATGGCAAACAAACCTCTTCAGGGTTTGGGAATGCCTTCACCTAACCGTATCGCTGCTGTTTCGACATGTGTAGAATTGGATCGTGAACAAAGTTACAGTACGAGTGATCTATTGTCGTATGTACAAAATAACATTTCCAAGTTAACGGCGGAACAAAAAGACATTTATGATACGATAATGCATTGTGTCGATAACAACGTTGGAGAAATTTTCTTTTTGGATGCGCCAGGAGGTACTGGTAAAACGTTTGTGATAAAACTGATTCTGGCATCAATTCGATCTAAAAATGATATAGCGTTGGCAATTACGTCGTCCGGAATAGCCGCAACATTGCTGCCTGGTGGAAGAACTGCTCATTCCGCTTTGAAATTGCCTCTGAACTTGCATTCTACAGAAACTCCCACGTGCAATATTTCCAAATCATCTGGGATGGGTAAAGTATTGCAGCAATGCAAACTTATTATTTGGGATGAGTGCACAATGGCACACAAAAAATCGCTCGAGGCTCTGGATCAATGCTTGAAAGATTTGCGAGGGAAGTCGAAACCCTTTGGCAGCACCTTAATATTGCTTGCGGGAGATTTCAGGCAAACATTACCTATAATACCTAGATCAACTCCTGCAGACGAAATGAATGCTTGCCTGAAAAATTCTAATTTATGGGCACACGTAAAAACATTAAAATTAACTACAAATATGCGTGTCCGATTGCAAAACGATGACTCTGGTCAAACATTTTCAGATCAATTGCTGGCAATGGGAAACGGAAAGCTCCCAGTAGACTCAATTTCAGGACGTATACAACTACCTGCTGATTTCTGTAATTTAGTGACGTCCAAAAAAGAATTGATTGAAAAAGTATTTCCGAATATTCTAAAAAATTATAAAAATAATAAATGGCTAAGTGAAAGAGCGATTCTCGCACCCAAAAATATAGACGTCCACGAAATCAACAATATTGTTTTGACCAAGATTCAAGACCAGGCAGTCCTTTACAAGTCAGTCGACACAGTTTTGGAACCAAATGAAGCGGTTAATTATCCATCTGAATTTTTAAATTCCATAGATCTTTCAGGGTTTCCACCACACGTGCTACAACTAAAAATAGGCGTACCAATAATACTTTTAAGAAATATAAACCCACCAAAGCTTTGCAATGGCACTCGACTTGCCGTAAAAAAAACAATGGAAAACCTAATAGAGGCCACAATCCTGACAGGGCCTTTTGAGGGTGAGGCTGTTCTTATTCCTCTCATTCCCATGATTCCAACAGATCTGCCTTTTCAATTTAAAAGATTGCAATTCCCAATTCGATTAGCATTTGCAATCACCATTAACAAAGCTCAAGGTCAATCATTAGAAAAATGTGGTATTGATCTTAATACTGATTGTTTTTCCCATGGACAATTGTACGTTGCATGTTCGAGGGTCGGTAAACCTGACAATCTATTTATATGCAGCGAGAATTGGACAGCGAAGAATGTTGTATATTCGCAAGTTTTGCGCAGTTAATTTGTATTTCGGAACCAAATGAAGCGGTTAATTATCCATCTGAATTTTTAAATTCCATAGATCCTTCAGGGTGTCCACCACACCTGCTACAACTAAAAATAGGCGTACCAATAATACTTTTAAGAAATATCAACCCACCAAAGCTTTGCAATGGCACGCGACTTGCCGTAAAAAAAAAAAACAATGGAAAACCTAATAGATGCCACAATCTTGACAGGGCCTTATGAGGGTGATGCTGTTCTTATTCCTCGCATTCCCATGATTCCAACGGATCTGCTTTTTCAATTTAAAAGATTGCAATTCCCAATTCGATTAGCATTTGCAACCACCATCAACAAAGCTCAAGGGCAATCACTAGAAAAATAAGGTATAGATCTTAATACAGATTGCTTTACCAATGTACAATTGTATGTTGCATCTTTGAGGGTCGGTAAACCTGACAATCTATTTATACGCACAGACAATGGGACAGAGAAGACTGTTGTATATTCACAAGTTTTACGTAGTTAATTTGTATTGTATCTATCTATTTATCTATCTATATAAAAACGAGTTGTGTGTATGCATGTTTGTTTGTTTGTAAAAAGAGCGTTTGCATATGACGTCATTATTAGTACATACGGCTTTGTATATGGACAGACAATGGGAAAGCCAAGAATGTTGTATATTCGCAATTTTTACGTAGTTTGAAACACATATATAAATCTATCTATATTCACAGGTGGAACACAGGGACACAACTACAATGGCGCGTAACTAATATGGCGCGTAACGACTTACGCGCGCGGGGGGGCTTGGGGGGGGCGCGAAGCGCCCCACCAACTAGGTGTTGGGGTGGCGCGAAGCGCCACCCCAACAGCTAGTATATATATATATATATATATATATATATATATATAAATAAAAATAAGTTGTCTGTCTGTCTGTGGATGGATCAGGTGACGTCACCTGAAAAAACTGGATCAGGTGACGTCAAAACTGAAAAAACTAAAAAAAGGCAAAAACTACAAAAAAAACTAAAAACTAATAAAAAAAATAAAAAAGCTAAAAATATAAAAAAACTAAAAAAAGGCAAAAACTACAAAAAAAACTAAAAACTAATAAAAAAGCTAAAAAACTAAAAAAACTAAAAAAAAGGCAAAAACTACAAAAAAACTAAAAACTAATAAAAAAAAATAAAAAAGCTAAAAAACTAAAAAAACTAAAAAAACTAAAAAAAGGTAAAAAACTAAAAAAAACTAAAAACTAAAAAAAACTAAAAAAAAGGAAAAAACTGAAAAATAAGCTAAAATAAAGGTAAAAACCAATAAAAAACTAAAAAAAAAACTGAAAAAACTAAAAAAAGGCAAAAACTACAAAAAAAAACTAAAAACTAATAAAAAAAGTAAAAAAGCTAAAAAACTAAAAAACTAAAAAAACTAAAAAAAGGTAAAAAACTAAAAAAAATAAAAAATAAAAAAAAACTAAAAAAAAGGAAAAAACTGAAAAATAAGCTAAAATAAAGGTAAAAACCAATAAAAAACTAAAAAGAAAAAAAGGAAAAAACTAAAAAAAATTTTCATCTAAAAAACTAAAAAAAACTAAAAAAGGTAAAAACTAAAAGAACTAAAAAAGTAAAAAATAAATGACGAAACTCAAAGAGAAAGCGACCAGGACAAAAGGAATGTTCGATTAGCAATCAACAAAGCACCGGGACACAGGGAGTATAAATGACGACCAGGACATAAGTAAAAAAAAAACTATCTATATATATATAAAAATAAGTTGTCTGTGGATCTGTGGATCGTGGATCAGGTGACGTCACCTGAAAAAACTGGATCAGGTGACGTCAAAACTGAAAAAACTAAAAAAAGGCAAAAACTACAAAAAAACTAAAAACTAATAAAAAAAAAAAAAAAGCAAAAAAACTAAAAAAACTAAAAAAAGGCAAAAACTACAAAAAAAACTAAAAACTAATAAAAAAGCTAAAAAACTAAAAAAACTAAAAAAAAGGCAAAAACTACAAAAAAAACTAAAAACTAATAAAAAAAATAAAAAAGCTAAAAAACTAAAAAAACTAAAAAACTAAAAAAACTAAAAAAAGGTAAAAAACTAAAAAAACTAAAAACTAAAAAAAACTAAAAAAAAGGAAAAAAACTGAAAAATAAGCTAAAATAAAGGTAAAAACCAATAAAAAACTAAAAAAAAAACTGAAAAAACTAAAAAAAGGCAAAAACTACAAAAAAACTAAAAACTAATAAAAAAAGTAAAAAAGCTAAAAAACTAAAAAAACTAAAAAAACTAAAAAAACTAAAAAAAGGTAAAAAACAAAAAAATAAAAAATAAAAAAAAACTAAAAAAAAAGGAAAAAACTGAAAAATAAGCTAACATAAAGGTAAAAACCAATAAAAAACTAAAAAGAAAAAAAGGAAAAAACTAAAAAAAAATTTCATCTAAAAAACTAAAAAAAACTAAAAAAGGTAAAAACTAAAAGAACTAAAAAATAAAAAAATAAATGACGACACTCAAAGAGAAAGCGACCAGGACAAAAGGAATGTTCGATTAGCAATCAACAAAGCACCGGGACACAGGGAGTATAAATGACGACCAGGACATAAGTAAAAAAAAAAATTAACAAAACTAAAAAGAAGGTAAAAACTACAAAAAAACTAAAAAGAAAAATAAAACTAAAAACTAATAAAAAAACTAAAAAATCTAAAAATCTAAATAAACTAAAAAAGAAAAAAAAAGGAAAAAAATAAAGGAGAAAAACAAAACTAAAAAACGAATGTATATACAGACCGGTACACCGGGATACAAATGACGACCGGGACACAGGGAATACAAATGACGACCGGGACACAGGGACACAACTACAACGGGGACACCGGGGGAAACAGGGGGATATAAATGACGACCGGGACAAAAAAACTAAAAAGAAAAAAAAACTAAAAACTAATAAAAAAACTAAAAAATCTAAAAATCTAAATAAGCTAAAAAAGAAAAAAAAAGGAAAAAAATAAAGGAGAAAAACAAAACTAAAAAACGAATGTATATACAGACCGGGACACCGGGATACAAATGACGACCGGGACACAGAGAATATAAATGACGACCGGGACACAGGGACACAACTACAACGGGGACACCGGGGGAAACAGGGGGATGTAAATGACGACCGGGACACCGGGACAGGGAATGGTCGATTAGCAATCACCATCAACAAAGCTCAAGGGCAATCATTAGAATCATGAGGTATAGATCTGAATACAGATTGTTTTCCCATGGACCATTATATGTTGCATGTTCAAGAGTCGGTAAACCTGACAATCTATTTATATGCAAAGACAATGGGACAGCAAAGAATGTTGTATATTGTATATATCTCAGAACGTATCAAAACTGGAAATGATAGCGATGATGATTGGGTTTGGGATTTTGACTTGGATAAGGTCATCAATGCCTACCAGATTTTAGTAAAATACAAAGGTTGGGCGATATGTATTTACGTCTGAAAAATAAAGAAACCTCAAAGAAAAATTAAAGACTGGGACATCCGGACACAAATCACGACCGGGAATATAAATGACGACCGGGACACAGGGACACAACTACAACGGGGACGCCGGGGGCACAGGCAGGATATATAATTGACGACTGAGACACAGGGATTGTTTGAATAGAAATTACAGACCGGGACACCGAGACACAAATGACTCCTTTATTTTTCAGTTTTTTTCCTTTTTTTAGTTTTTTTTTGTTTTTCAGTTTTTAGTTTTTTTTTATGTTGCATGTTCAAGAGTCGGTAAACCTGACAATCTATTTATATGTCCCCCAACGGTAGTTTTTATATATATAGATAGATTCGGTCGTTATTTGTGTCCCGGTGTCACGGTCTGTAATTTCTCTTTGAGTGTCTCGGTCGTCATTTATATTCCCTGTTTCCTGTTGTCCTGGTCGTCATTTGTGTCCCGGTGTTCCGATCTGTAATTTCATCAGTTGACAAACATGTCGTCGTCATAACAAACATGACGACAACTAACTTCATGACGACATACATCTCAATCCTAATGACGTCAGTCGACAGACAGACAAACAACTTATTTTTATATATATAGAAGATAGATATATATATATATATATATATATATATATATATATATATATATATATATATATATATATATCTATATATATATAAATAAGTTGTCTGTGTGTGGATCTGTGGATCAGGTGACGTCATGTTTGTTCGCATATGACGTCTGAATTATTTCACACTAATACAAAAGAAGAAAAAGACTAAAAAAGGTTAAAACTACAAAAAAAACTAAAAAGAAAAAAAAACTAAAAAAGCTAAAAAACTAAAAAAAACTAAAAAAAGGTAAAAATCTAATAACTAAAAAAAAACTGAAAAAAATAAAAAAAAGGCAAAAACTACAAAAAAAATAAAAACTAATAAAAAAACTAAAAAAGCTAAAAAACTAAAAAAACTAAAAAAAACTAAAAAAAGGTAAAAAACTAAAAAAAACTAAAAACTAAAAAAGAAAAAAACTAAAAAAAAGAAAAAACTGAAAAATAAAAGAGAAAAAGAAAACTAAAAAAATATGAATAAATATATATAAAAATAAGTTGTTTGTGGGTTATGTCTGTCTGTCTGTCTGTCGAGTGACGTCGTGTTTGTCCGCATATGACGTCTGAATTATTTCACACTAATACAAAAGAAGAAAAAAAAACTAAAAAAGGTAAAAACTACAAAAAAAGCTAAAAAGAAAAAAAAACTAAAAAAGCTAAAAAACTAAAAAAAACTAAAAAAAGGTAAAAAACTAAAAACTAAAAAAAAACTGAAAAAACTAAAAAAAGGCAAAAACTAAAAAAAAAAACTAAAAACTAATAAAAAAACTAAAAAAGCTAAAAAACTAAAAAAACTAAAAAAACTAAAAAAAGGTAAAAAACAAAAAAAAACTAAAAACTAAAAAAGAAAAAACTAAAAAAAAGGAAAAAACTGAAAAATAAGAGAAAAAGAAAACTAAAAAAATATTAATAAATATAAAAAATATAAATATAAATATAATATAAATTAGCAATCAACAAAGCACCGAGACACAAATGACGACCGGGACACAGGGAGTATAAATGACGACCAGGACATAAGTAAAAAAAAAAACTAAAAAAACTTCAAAAAATGGTAAAAACTACAAAAAAACTAAAAACTAATAGAAAAACTAAAAAATCTAAAAATCTAAATAAACTAAAAAAGAAAAAAAAGAAAAAAGGAAAAAAATAAAGGAGAAAAACAAAACTAAAAAACGAATGTATATACAGACCGGGGCACCGGGATACAAATGACGACCGGGACACAGGGAATATAAATGACGACCGGGACACAGGGACACAACTACAATGGGGACGCCGGGGGGCACAGGGGGATATAAATGACGACCGGGAAACCGGGACACAAGGAATATAAATGACGCCCGGGACACTCAAAGAGAAATCACAGACTGGAACACCGGGACACAAATGACGACCGGGACACAGGGAATATAAATGACGACCGGGACACAGGGACATAACTACAAAGGGGACGCCGGGGTGCACAGGGGGATATATAAATGACGATGGCGACTCAGGGAATGGTCGATTAAAAAAAAGAAAAAACTGAAAAATAAAAGAGAAAAAGAAAACTAAAAAAATATGAATAAATATATATAAAAATAAGTTGTTTGTGGGTTATGTCTGTCTGTCTGTCTGTCGAGTGACGTCGTGTTTGTCCGCATATGACGTCTGAATTATTTCACACTAATACAAAAGAAGAAAAAAAAACTAAAAAAGGTAAAAACTACAAAAAAAGCTAAAAAGAAAAAAAAACTAAAAAAGCTAAAAAACTAAAAAAAACTAAAAAAAGGTAAAAAACTAAAAACTAAAAAAAAACTGAAAAAACTAAAAAAAGGCAAAAACTAAAAAAAAAAACTAAAAACTAATAAAAAAACTAAAAAAGCTAAAAAACTAAAAAAACTAAAAAAACTAAAAAAAGGTAAAAAACAAAAAAAAACTAAAAACTAAAAAAGAAAAAACTAAAAAAAAGGAAAAAACTGAAAAATAAGAGAAAAAGAAAACTAAAAAAATATTAATAAATATAAAAAATATAAATATAAATATAATATAAATTAGCAAGAACACCGGAATGGTGTTCTTGCCGGTGTCCCGGTCCCGGTGTTTTGTCCCGGTGTTCCAGTCTGTATAAATTAGCAAGAACAACTAAAAACTAAAAAAAACTGAAAAAACTAAAAAAAGGCAAAAACTAAAAAAAAAAACTAAAAACTAATAAGAAAACTAAAAAAGCTAAAAAACTAAAAAAACTTAAAAAACTAAAAAAAGGTAAAAAACAAAAAAAAACTAAAAACTAAAAAGAAAATACTAAAAAAAAGGAAAAAACTGAAAAATAAGAGAAAAAGAAAACTAAAAAAATATTAATAAATATAAAAAATATAAATATAAATATAATATAAATTAGCAATCAACAAAGCACCGAGACACAAATGACGACCGGGACACAGGGAGTATAAATGACGACCAGGACATAAGTAAAAAAAAACTAAAAAAACTAAAAAAATGGTAAAAACTACAAAAAAACTAAAAACTAATAAAAAAACTAAAAAATCTAAAAATCTAAATAAACTAAAAAAGAAAAAAAAGAAAAAAGGAAAAAAATAAAGGAGAAAAACAAAACTAAAAAACGAATGTATATACAGACCGGGACACCGGGATACAAATGACGACCGGGACACAGGGAATATAAATGACGACCGGGACACAGGGACACAACTCCAATGGGGACGCCGGGGGGCACAGGGGGATATAAATGACGACCGGGACACCGGGACACAAGGAATATAAATGACGCCCGGGACACTCAAAGAGAAATCACAGACTGGAACACCGGGACACAAATGACGACCGGGACACAGGGAATATAAATGACGACCGGGACACAGGGACATAACTACAAAGGGGACGCCGGGGTGCACAGGGGGATATATAAATGACGATGGCGACTCAGGGAATGGTCGATTAGCAATCACCATCAACAAAGCTCAAGGGCAATCATTAGAATCATGAGGTATAGATCTGAATACGGATTGTTTTCCCATGGACCATTATATGTTGCATGTTCAAGAGTCGGTAAACCTGAAAATCTATTTATATGCACAGACAATGGGACAGCAAAGAATGTTGTATATTCGCAAGTTTTACGTAGTTAAAACCATATATATATATATATATATATATATATATATATATATATATATATATATATATATATATATATATATATATATATATATATATATATATCTATATTCACAGGTGGGACATAGGGACACAACTACAATGGCGCGTAACTAATATGGCGCGTAACGACTTACGCGCGCGGGGGGGCTTGGGGGGGCGCGAAGCGCCCCCACCAACTAGGTGTTGGGGTGGCGCGAAGCGCCACCCCAACAGCTAGTATATATATATATATATATATATATATATATATATATATATATATATAATATATATATATATATATATATATATATATATATATATATATATATATATATATATATATATATATACATATATATATATATATATATATATATATATATATATATATATATATATATATATATATATATATATATATATATATATATATATATATATATATATATATATATATACCCCCGCGCGCGCAAGTCGTTACGCGCCATATTAGTTACGAACCATTGTAGTTGTGTCCCTGTGTCCCACCTATGAATATAGACATATATATGTATATATATATATATATATATATATATATATATATATATATATATATATATATATATATATATATATATATATATATATATATATATATATATATATATATATATATATATATATATATATATATATATATATATATATATATATATATATATATATATATATATATATATATATATATATATATATATATATATATATATATATATATATATATATATATATATATATATATATATATATATATATATATATATATATATATATATATACATATATATGTCTATATTCATAGGTGGGACACAGGGACACAACTACAATGGTTCGTAACTAATATGGCGCGTAACGACTTGCGCGCGCGGGGGGTATATATATATATATTTTTAACTACGTAAAACTTGCGAATATACAACATTCTATGCTGCCCCATAGTCTGTGCATATGAATATATTGTCAGGTTTACTGACTCTTGAACATGCAACATATAATTGTCCATGGGAAAAACAATCGGTATTCAGATCTATACCTCATTATTTTAATGATTGCCCTTGAGCTTTGTTGATGGTGATTGCTAATCGAACATTCCCTTTGTCCCTGTCGTCATTTATATATCCCCCTGTGCCCCCCGGCGTCCCTGTTGTAGTTGTGCTCCTGTGTCCCGGTCGTCATTTATATTCCCTGTGTCCCGGTCGTCATTTGTGTCTCGGTGTCCCAGTTTATAATTTTTCTTTGAGTGTCCCGGTCGTCATTTATATTCCGTTTCCCGGTCGTGATTTGTGTCTCGGTGTCCCAGTCTGTAATTTCTCTTTGAGCGTCCCGGTTGTAAATTATATTCCCTGTGTCCCGGTGTCCCGGTCGTTATTTTTGTCTGGGTCTGTAATTTCATCAGTTGACAAACATGACGTCAGTCGACAAACAACTTCATGACGACATACAGCTCAATCCTTATAATGACGTCACTCGACAGACAGACAGACAGACAACTTATTTTTATGCATATAGATTTCTTAAGAATAATGTCGGATGTTTTTATAACTTTTTGTATTATGTAAGAACTACATTAAATTCTGAAAAGAATCCGGTTTCGTAGTTCTGCTGTCAAGAGGGATTCCACGGTAAAATGGGATTTCAGACGTGATTTGAAAGAAGATTAGATATTAAATAAGAAATTAGTCTTCTTTTTAAATACAAGTTAATAGGTAGAACTTTTTTGGCAGAATTGTGCAAATTAACTTTTCCAAGAAATTTTCCGTAAGGATGGAACTTCCCGGAGAGGATTTTACGAAGAAGAGTCTTTCCACAAAAGAATTTGCATAGAAGGGGGATTTTTCAAGCAAGGTGGAAGCAAATTTCCTGGTATTATCTAAAAAGCGATAGAAATAATTAAGTAATAACACATTTTTTCAACTGAAAGTAAAGAGCAGCATTAAAACTTCAAACGAATAGAAGTTGTTCGTATATCTAGAAGCTTTTCAATCGTCAATGCCTTGCTCTTTTCGTTAAAGTCTGGATTCTTTTTCAAAATCTCCTGACATAAAAAGGCCGTTTAAATGAAATAAGAAGCTCTTGTTAGAAACTAAAAAACTTTAACTTGAAGAGTGATGTATTGAATAGGGGGAAGCTTCCCTTATATATAAAACTAACTGTTGGGGTGGCGCTTCGCGCCACCCCAACACCTAGTTGGTGGGGCGCTTCGCGCCCCCCAAGCCCCCCCGCGCGCGTAAGTCGTTACGCGCCATGTTAGTTACGCGCCATTGTAGTTGTGCCCCTCTGTCCCACCTGTGAATATAGATAGATTTATATATGTGTTTCAAACTACGTAAAAATTGCAAATATACAACATTCTTGGCTTTCCCATTGTCTGTCCATATACAAAGCCGTATGTACTAATAATGACGTCATATGCAAACGCTTGCAAATGCTAATCGAATTGGGAATTGCAATCTTTTAAATTGAAAAGGCAGATCCGTTGGAATCATGGGAATGCGAGGAATAAGAACAGCCTCGCCCTCATAAGGCCCTGTCAAGATTGTGGCCTCTATTAGGTTTCCCATTGTTTTTTTTACGGCAAGTCGTGTGCCATTGCAAAGTTTTGGTGGGTTGATATTTCTTAAAAGTATTATTGGTACGCCTATTTTTAGTTGTAGCACGTGTGGTGGAAACCCTGAAGGATCTATGGAATTTAAAAATTCAGATGGATAATTAACCGCTTCATTTAGTTCTAAAATACAAATTAACTGCGTAAAACTTGCGAATATACAACATTCTTCGCTGTCCAATTGTCGCTGCATATAAATAGATTGTCAGGTTTACCGACCCTCGAACATGCAACGTACAATTGTCCATGGTAAAAACAATCAGTATTAAGATCTATACCACATTTTTCTAATGATTGACCTTGAGCTTTGTTAATGGTGATTGTAAATGCTAATCGAATTGGGAATTGCAATCTTTTAAATTGAAAAGGCAGATCCGTTGGAATCATGGGAATGCGAGGAATAAGAACAGCCTCACCCTCAAAAGGCCCTGTCAAGATTGTGGCCTCTATTAGGTTTTCCATTGTTTTTTTTACGGCAAGTCGAGTGCCATTGCAAAGCTTTGGTGGGTTTATATTTCTTAAAAGTATTATTGGTACGCCTATTTTTAGCTGTAGCACGTGTGGTGGAAACCCTGAAAGATCTATGGAATTTAAAAATTCAGATGGATAATTAACCGCTTCATTTGGTTCCAAAACTGTGTCGACTGACTTGTGAAGGACTGCCTGGTCTCGAATCTTGGTCAAAACGATATTGTTGATTTCGTGGACGTCTATATTTTTGGGTGCAAGAATCGCTCTTTCACTTAGCCATTTATTATTTTTATAATTTTTTAGAATATTCGGAAATACTTTTTCAATCAATTCATTTTTGGACGTCACTAAATTACAGAAATCAGCAGGTAGTTGTATACGTCCTGAAATTGAGTCTACTGGGAGCTTTCCGTTTCCCATTGCCAGCAATTGATCTGAAAATGTTTGACCAGAGTCATCGTTTTGCAATCGGACACGCATATTTGTAGTTAATTTTAATGTTTTTAACGTGTGCCCATAAATTAGAATTTTTCAGGCAAGCATTCATTTCGTCTGCAGGAGTTGATCTAGGTATTATAGGTAATGTTTGCCTGAAATCTCCCGCAAGCAATATTAATGTGCTGCCAAAGGGTTTCGACTTCCCTCGCAAATCTTTCAAGCATTGATCCAGAGCCTCGAGCGATTTTTTGTGTGCCATTGTGCGTCATTGATGCAGTTATCCCAGTGTTGGTCATTCTCCAATAAATTCAGAGCTTGGCATGCACTACGGTAAGTGTCATGTATAGTACCATTTACAGTCCTCAAATACTCAAAGGATGTCGGACCGGGTACATTCACCAAAAGCAGGCGTAGAAAGAAGCATTCATGTTGATTGGGGTGAACGGTGTAGAGTCTTCCTATCGTGGTATCTTTGAAGATGGTAGGTTGGCCGTCAACTGACTTACCCTGTTTTCGACGTTCAAATACTTTATTCTTAGTATTCCACGTGTAATACGAAGGCACTTCAGTATAAAGCAGTTTTTTTGCAAAAGAATCATTTTTGCAAAGCGAAAAAAAAAGCTGTTAATTTTGTATCCGGTGGATTCAGGACTCTTTGTTGCACGTTGGTTTCCGTGAAATAAACACGTTGACCATTCTGTAAATGTACCACTAAGTGAACAACAGCTGGACTACGTTCATGTATCGGAAATGAAAGAATTCGCCAAACAGCTTCATTACTGCTTATGTATCTTCCAGCCTGATATTGTACGATTTCATCGAAATCTTTGATTTTGGGCTGCAAGCCAAAAACTGCCATGTCACTGCCTTTGTTGACGTATTTACATATGTATTTGATTGCCTTTATGGAGTTACAGTATTCAACGTTTATGTGTGCATTAAATGTTTTTGATAATAATGGGGAATATGGAACAACCCACTGGTTATCTACTTCGATGGTGGTACCGTTACGCTTCTTTATTATTGCTGTTTTACCGCCATCTTCAGTAGATCTTCTTCTATATTGTGGGTAACCATCATTGCCAGTAATTGTGTTTGATACCAAAAGTCGAGGATATTGATTTGTGCACCTTCCTTTGGCCATGCATGGTGAATTTTCGTTCAGTGCACCGCAAGGTCCATGTATCATATTTTTTACAATAATATCATGTAACTCCTTATCGACATTTTTATCAGGTATTTCAGCGTCACCGTCAAAGCAAAAATGACGACAACTAATTTCATGACGTCATTCAACACAGAAACATGACGTCACCTGATCCACAGACAGACACACAGACAGACAACTTATTTTTATATATATAGATAGTTTCCTTTTGTCTTTAAGTTTCTGATCCTTACTTCCTTTAAGTTACTGTCTTTAAGTTTCAATTCTGATCCTTACTTCCTGTTGAAATAAACTGTATTTTCATTACTAAACTTAAGGTCAGCATAAATAAAGTCCTATAAGAAATAAAACGCAAAATAAATTCCAGAACGAACAGAAATTAAAAAAAAGCGATAATATCAAACACAAAGGTAATAGATTGATATAATTCAATTAATAAGTTTTAAAAAGAGTGAGAATCATTCATTAAATTTTGTGTTCCCTATACAAGTTTTAATTTTGAAGATTTTCTTGTCTTAATTTAGTTAAGTTCTTTACTATGCGTTGAAAAGCTTTTCTTTAGTTATTGTTTCTTGGGGACAGTTAATTAACCATTTTTGCCTTAACGTAATTATTACCTTAAAATACCATCTCTAACTTGAGACATCAAATTCAAAATGATGGCTCCTTTAAAATTGAATAGATTACGGATCAAGGGATTGATCTCCTTAATTAAAGCGGATTTTTTTTTTTTTTGATTTGTCTTTCTTTTAATGATCGATGTAAATTATGCTCCAAGCGTCACTAAAGATACTGGAATATTCTTGGCTATCGATTAGTTATAAACGTTAGAGAAATATGATTTTCACATGACAGATTCTGTGAAGGCCTATGAGTCAAATAGTACACTATCAGTTTTTGGAGAGAACACTCTTATGTTTACTTTCAATTGCCTGACTTTTTAATTCTTTATCATGGTATCTTCTCTTAGAGATTCCTATCTATGAAAATTCAGTTGACCAACAACTCCACTCTTTATTCTAGATTACCTCAGGGACTTCAGGTGACGCTAATCTCTAGTGAATGGCTCTGTAACAGACTTGACATTTTTTACAGAAACATCATCAGTTAGGGCTCATAAACGGAGAAACAATTACGCTCTGAATCTAGTTTTGTTCTGTTGGTAAAAAAATGAATGTTTGGATTTTGAATGATCTGACTATTATATCGAAGACGAAAAATGTAATTTAACAGACGTAGTTGGAGTTGTATATGTGGATGTTAATAGCAAGATGTGTGTTTTTCAGAAGAGTGAATCGATTCTGGAGAATTCAGTTGACCAACAACTCCACTCTTTATTCTAGATTACCTCAGGGTCTTTAGGTGACGCTAATCTCTAGTGAATCGCTCTGTAACAGACTTGACATTTTTTACAGAAACATCATCAGTTAGGGCTCATAAACGGAGAAACAATTACGCTCTGAATCTAGTTTTGTTCTGTTGGTAAAAAAATGAATGTTTGGATTTTGAATGATCTGACTATTATATCGAAGACGAAAAATGTAATTTAACAGACGTAGTTGGAGTTGTATATGTGAATGTTAATAGCAAGATGTGTGTTTTTCAGAAGAGTGAATCGATTCTGGAGCAAGGCGGGACAGGGGCTGAAATCTTAAATTCTTCAATTTCAGTACTAGTTTGTAGCTAATGCTGCAACTATGATGAATTTATTGTTCACTTTGATCTACTTGAGCTTATTCAAAAGCTTGATTGGTCAAGAGCAATTGGCTTGTCAAAAAATTTTTATCTTGTATTTTTACCTTCTCTCTCCTCTTTCTCGACAAATTTCAAAAGGCAAGAAAGACTTTCACTTTATAGTGGTGGCTTACTTCAAATAAAAATCCAAGAATTATCGTAATTCGAAGGACTTAATATCTATTATTTCAATATTACTCAACAACTATGCCAACTTAGCACAAAGACACAAGTTTCATTTTTAGGGTGTAAATCATTTCAAAATGTTAATTTAGGGTCGCAAGAAAAATCATATTCCTATCGCAGGGTTTGAAAATTAAGAACCTTTGCTTAACGACTGGTTAAGATCCAAAATACACTCTTTAAAGAACCCCCCTCTCTTCTCTGGGCTAAGAAACGTTGTGAATTCCCAATTTCTTCAGCTGTTACTCAGAATAGCAATCACAATGGAACTAGGGAAAATATAAGAAAAATAATTTGATTACTTACCGCTTTTTTGAGAGATCCAGTCTTAAGATAACAGTTATACCTATAATGCCTTGCACGATTAGGCCAACGCCAATTAAGATCCCAGATATTCCAAACCACATCCGTATTCCAAACCAAAATCCTACATCCGTTTCGTTGGTCAAGACAATCATTAGAATCTAGAAAACGGTTTTGCTATTGAAAAGTGTAAACTTGAAGAAAGATTTCAATAATCCTACGGGCTTCTACCTCAAACAAGCTTTTTAAAAAAGGAATGGCTTCCTCAGTGTCTGATCTTTCAAAAGAATGAGTAAATCGAAGATATTAAGGTATCAGAAGGTGATTTATATTGACTAAAGTCTATTCACCCTCACTACAAAATTATTTTTTGCTCAAAATTTTGTTATATGTTTTTCAGTTAGGGGGCACTCAAAAAAAAAGAAAGATAAATTATTTGGGAACTATATCAAATAACAGCAGAAATCCCAGGATTTGGGATAATGCATAGCTCTTCAAAGTTTGTTGCCTTTTAAGCCCACCCAGACATATAGTATCTCTGTCCAAAATATTTATATGTTAACAAAGATCAAGGTCAATCATTAGAAAAATGTGGTATAGATCTTAATACTGATTGTTTTTCCCATGGACAATTGTACGTTGCATGTTCGAGGTTCGGTAAACCTGACAATCTATTTATATGCAGCGACAATTGGACAGCGAAGAATGTTGCATATTCGCAAGTTTTACGCAGTTAATTTGTATTGTATTTATCTATCTATCTATCTATATAAAAACGAGTTGTGTGTATGCATGTTTGTTTGTTTGTAAAAAGAGCGTTTGCATATGACGTCATTATTAGTATATAAGGCTTTGTATATGCACAGACAATGGGAAAGCCAAGAATATTGTATATTCGCAAGTTTTAGGTAGTTTAAAACACATATATAAATCTATCTATATTCATAGGTGGTAAACAGGGACACAACTACAATGGCGTGTAGCTAATATGGCGTGTAACGACTTACGCGCGCGGGGGGGCTTGGGGGGGAGGTGCGAAGCGCCACCCCAACAGCAAGTATACATATATATATATATTTAACTACGTAAAACTTGCGAATATACAACATTCTTTGCTGTCCCATTGTCTGTCCATATAAATAGATTGTCTAGTTTACCAACTCTTGAACACGCAACATAATAATTGTCCATGGGAAAACAATCCGTATTCAGATCTATACCGCATTTTTATAAAGATTGCCATTGAGCTTTGTTGATGGTGATTGCCAATCGAACATTCTCTGTGTCCCCGTCGTCATTTATATATCCCCCTGTGCCCCCAGCGTCCCCGCTGTAGTTGTGTCCCTGTGTCCTGGTCGTCATTTGTATTCCCTGTGTCCCGGTATAATTTTTGCATACATATCAACGACGTATTGGTGAAACAATTGACGGCATTTTAAAATATAATTGTCTTCATCCTGCCGAATCATTAGTCTATAGGAATAATAATGCATTGCACTGCATTTCTTATTCATTTCTTTGCTAGTGGCTGGATTTATCAATTTAATATTAAAGTGATAGCCGTCGGCTCTATCTCAAAAAATGATACGATATTGTAGGGCATCAGAGCATCGATGAGTTTCAGCAATTCTTACCAACTGAGCGTTTCGCTTATGAAGAATAATATCTCGAGGAAAAAACTGATCACTGGCCAAAAGGACTGCCCCTTCGTCGATAGTTGGGGCATTGCATCTACGCAAATGTTGGCCAGGAGCTGTTTTGTCAGCGGAAATAGCAATTTTATGCGTATCAGTAGGCATCAAATCGATGGCTGTTTTGAACAGACGAACTAAATTATTATTTTCGCGGAAAAGATGTTGCAATTGGGAAACGATTGTCCTTTCAACGTCGGAAGGAATTTCGCAACGTGCATTCAATTCAGAATTTCTATCACTGATGAAGTACAGTTGTAAAAATTTATGATTCTCGCCTGAGAATGGTAGAAGGAACCCTGCTCTATGATAAATTTGCCCTTTTACTTTGAAAGTAGACATAAATTGATCTGGATTTTCGATTTGGGCTCCAAACGACGTCATTTGGAAACATGAGTTATATTTTCTGATTTTTGACAAAAAACGCTTAGATTCTGACGTAGTTCCAGTAAGGAAAGTCTTCAATGGCTCTGGTGGTGCAGCCAATAGAGGAAGTTTAACTTTTCCTGAGGCGCAACACATTCCCATTGTTTCACCATTGAATTTCAAGGCCTTGCAATAGGGACAAATTTTAGACATAGTCCCGACTTGAACATATCTACTCAAGCTATAATCATCGACTGTTCTTTTCTTACTTTCTCTATCAGCAGCAAGCCTGATTTCTTGCTGTTCTTGTGATTCCTCGGCACGCCTTCTTTTTTCACTTTCTCTTTTAGCAGCAAGTCTGGTTTCATGTTGCTCTGGTAGTTCCTCGGCATGCCTTCTTTTTTCACTTTCTCTTTTAGCAGCAAGTCTAGTTTCGCGTTGCTCTGGTAGTTCCTCGGCACGCTTTCTGTTCTTTCTTTCTCTATCAGCCTCAAGCCTGTTTCCTTGCTGCTCTTGTGATTCCTCGGTACGCTTTCTTTTCTTATTTTCTCTATCAGCCGCAAGCCTATTTTCACACTGTTGTTGTGGTTCCTCGTCACGCTTTCTTTTCTTACTTTCTCTATCAGCCGCAAGCCTGTTTTCTTGCTGTTCTTGAGATTCCTCGGCACGCTTTCTTTTCTTACTTTCTCTATCAGCCGCAAGTTTTTTGGCATAGACTCTTTGAGCAGCTCTTTTAGCACTTTCAACATAATTATTCCATGTAGACATCTTCTAATTTTTACTAATTCGTGACGAGTTGAAGTCACGCGTTGAATAGCAGGAACCTAACAAAAAACAAAACTAATTCTAAAATATTCAGGTAATTTTCTATTTTGAAATAAAAACTAAAAATTGTTCCTCAGACAACATAAATATTTTTGATGTTTACATAATAGCTTTATTGGTTCTGGACTGAAAACTAAATATACATATATATATATATATATATATATATATATATGTGGATCAGGTGACGTCATGTTTCTGTGTTGACTGACGTCATGAAATTAGGAATATAAATGACGACCGGGACACAGGGACACAACTACAACGGGGACGCCGGGGGCACAGGCGGGATATATAAATGACGACCGGGACACAGGGATTGTTCGAATAGAAATTACAGACTGGGACACCGGGACACAAATGACGATCGGGACACAGGGATTGTTCGAATAGAAATTACAGACTGGGACACCAGGACACAAATGACGATCGGGACACCGGGACACAGGGAATATAAATGACGACCGGGACACTCAAAGAGAAATTACAAACTGGGACACCGGGACATAAATGATGACCGGGACACAGGGAATATAAATGACGACCGGGACACAGGGACACATCATTAGAATAATGAGGTATAGATCTGAATACGGATTGTTTTTCCCATGGACAATTATATGATGCATGTTCAAGAGTCAGTAAACCTGACAATCTATTTATATGCACAGACAATGGGACAGCGAAGAATGTTGTATATTCGCATGTTTTACGTAATTAAAAACATATATTTATATCTATCTCTATTCACAGGTGGGACACAGGGACACAACTACAATGGCGCGTAACTAATATGGCGCGTAACGACTTACGCGCGCGGGGGGGGCTTGGGGGGCGCGAAGCGCCCCACTAACTAGGTGTTGGGGTGGCGCGAAGCGCCACCCCAACAGCTAGTATATATATATATAAATAAGTTGTCTGTGTGTGTATGTGTCTGTCGAGTGACGTCATGTTTGTGTGTCGACTGACGTCATGTTTTCGACTGACGAAATTACAGACCGGGACATCGGGACACAAATGAGGACCGGAACACCGGCACATAGGGAATGTAAATGACGACCGGGACACTCAAAGAGAAAGCGAGCGGGACACAAGGAATGTTCGATTAGCAATAACCATCAACAAAGCAACGGGATACAAATGACGACCGGGACACAGGGAGTATAAATGACGACCAGGACATAAGTAAAAAAAAAATAAAAAACTAAAAAAAAGGTAAAAACTACAAAAAGACTAAAAAGAAAAAAAACTAAAAACTAATAAAAAAACTAAGCTAAAAAACTAAAAAAACTAAAAAAGAAAAAAAAAGGAAAAAAAAAATGAAAAACAAAGGAGAAAAACAAAACTAAAAAAACTAAAAAAAAAAGTAAAAACCAAAAAAAAACTAAAAAGAAAAAAAGGGGAAAAATATAAAAATTTATTTCATCATATACCATTTCAAAAACGAATGTATATACAGACCGGGACACCGGAACACATATGACGACCGGGACACAGGGTTCCTGTGTCCCGGTCTCAGTTGCATGTTCAAGAGTCGGTAAACCTGACAATCTCTTTATATGCACAGAAAATGGGGCGGCAAAGAATGTTGTATATTCGCAAGTTTTACGTAGTTAAAAACATATATATATATATATATATATATATATATATATATATATATATATATATATATATATATATATATATATATATATATATATATATATATATATATATATATATATATATATATATATACCATTTAAAACACCAAAATGAACATGCTGGAGTAGTCACTCGGTGAGAGAGGGTGTCAGAACGGAGAATGAAGGTCCCAGGTTCAAATCCTGGTTAGGCTAAAAAAGGTAAAAAACTAAAAACTAAAAAAAAAACTGAAAAAACTAAAAAAAAGGCAAAAACTACAAAAAAAACTAAAAACTAATAAAAAAAATAAAAAAGCTAAAAAACTAAAAAAACTAAAAAAACTAAAAAACTAAAAAAACTAAAAACTAAAAAAAAACTTAAAAAAAAGGAAAAAACTGAAAAATAGAAGAGAAAAAGAAAACTAATAAAATTAAGAATAAAAATTAAAAAAAAATAAAAAAGATAAAAACTGAAAAAAAAGTAAAAAGAAAAAACGAAAAAAAACTAAAAAAGCTAAAAAAAAAAAGGTAAAAACCAATAAAAAACTAAAAAGAAAAAAGGAAAAAAACTAAAAAAAAATTTCATCTAAAAAACTAAAAAAAACTAAAAAAGGTAAAAACTAAAAGAACTAAAAAAGAAAAAAAAAACTAAAAAAAGAAAAAAAAATGAGAAATAAAGGAGAAAAAGAAAACTAAAAAAATATAAATAAAAATAAAAAAACTAAAAAGATAAAAACTTCAAAAAAAACTAAAAAGAAAAAAGAAAAAAACTAAAAAACCTAAAAAAAGGTCAAAACCAATAAAAAAAAACTAAAAGGGGAACACTGGGACACAAATGACGACCGGGATATTGGGAATATAAATGACGACCGGGACACAGGGAATGTTCAATTAGCAATCACCATCAACAAAGCTCAAGGGCAATCATTAGAATCATGACGTATAGATCTGAATATGGATTGTTTTTCCCATGGACAATTATATGTTGCATGTTCAAGAGTCGGTAAACCTGACAATCTAAATAAATGACGACACTCAAAGAGAAAGCGACCGGGACAAAAGGAATGTTCGATTAGCAATCAACAAAGCACCGGGACACAGGGAGTATAAATGACGACGACCGGGACACAGGGACATAACTACAAAGGGGACGCCGGGGTGCACAGGGGGATATATAAATGACGATGGCGACTCAGGGAATGGTCGACGATGGCGACTCAGGGAATGGTCAATTAGCAATCACCATCAACAAAGCTCAAGGGCAATCATTAGAATCATGAGGTATAGATCTGAATACGGATTGTTTCCCATGGACCATTATATGTTGCATGTTCAAGAGTTGGTAAACCTGACAATCTATTTATATGCACAGACAATGGGACAGCAAAGAATGTTGTATATTCGCAAGTTTTACGTAGTTAAAAACATATATATATATATATATATATATATATATATATATATATATATATATATATATATATATATATATATATATATATATATATATATATATATATATATATATATATATATATATATATATATATATATATATATATATATATATATATATATATATATATATATATATATATATATCTATATATATATAAAAATAAGTTGTCTGTCTGTCTGTGGATGGATCAGGTGACGTCACCTGAAAAAACTGGATCAGGTGACGTCAAAACTGAAAAAACTAAAAAAAGGCAAAAACTACAAAAAAAACTAAAAACTAATAAAAAAAATAAAAAAGCTAAAAAACTAAAAAAACTAAAAAAATGCAAAAACTACAAAAAAAACTAAAAACTAATAAAAAAGCTAAAAAACTAAAAAAACTAAAAAAAAGGCAAAACCTACAAAAAAAACTAAAAACTAATAAAAAAAATAAAAAAGCTAAAAAACTAAAAAAACTAAAAAAACTAAAAAAAGGTAAAAAACTAAAAAAACTAAAAACTAAAAAAAAAGGAAAAAACTGAAAAATAAGCTAAAATAAAGGTAAAAACCAATAAAAAACTAAAAAAAAACTGAAAAAACTAAAAAAAGGCAAAAACTACAAAAAAAACTAAAAACTAATAAAAAAAAGTAAAAAAGCTAAAAAACTAAAAAAACTAAAAAAAACTAAAAAAAGGTAAAAAACTAAAAAAAATAAAAAATAAAAAAAAACTAAAAAAAAAGAAAAAACTGAAAAATAAGCTAAAATAAAGGTAAAAACCAATAAAAAACTAAAAAGAAAAAAAGGAAAAAACTAAAAAAAATTTTCGTCTAAAAAACTAAAAAAAACTAAAAAAGGTAAAAACTAAAAGAACTAAAAAAGAAAAAAATAAATGACGAAACTCAAAGAGAAAGCGACCAGGACAAAAGGAATGTTCGATTAGCAATCAACAAAGCACCGGGACACAGGGAGTATAAATGACGACCAGGACATAAGTAAAAAAAAAAACTATCTATATATATAAAAATAAGTTGTCTGTGGATCTGTGGATCGTGGATCAGGTGACGTCACCTGAAAAAACTGGATCAGGTGACGTCAAAACTGAAAAAAACTAAAAAAAGGCAAAAACTACAAAAAAAACTAAAAACTAATAAAAAAAATAAAAAAGCTAAAAAACTAAAAAAAACTAAAAAAGGCAAAAACTACAAAAAAAACTAAAAACTAATAAAAAAGCTAAAAAACTAAAAAAACTAAAAAAAAGGCAAAAACTACAAAAAAAACTAAAAACTAATAAAAAAAATAAAAAAGCTAAAAAAACTAAAAAAACTAAAAAAACTAAAAAAAGGTAAAAAACTAAAAAAATTAAAAACTAAAAAAAACTAAAAAAAAGGAAAAAAACTGAAAAATAAGCTAAAATAAAGGTAAAAAACCAATAAAAAACTAAAAAAAAAACTGAAAAAACTAAAAAAAGGCAAAAACTACAAAAAAACTAAAAACTAATAAAAAAAAGTAAAAAAGCTAAAAAACTAAAAAAACTAAAAAAACTAAAAAAACTAAAAAAAGGTAAAAAACTAAAAAAAAATAAAAAATAAAAAAAAAACTAAAAAAAAAGGAAAAAACTGAAAAATAAGCTAACATAAAGGTAAAAACCAATAAAAAAACTAAAAAGAAAAAAAGGAAAAAAACTAAAAAAAATTTCATCTAAAAAACTAAAAAAAACTAAAAAAGGTAAAAACTAAAAGAACTAAAAAAGAAAAAAATAAATGACGACACTCAAAGAGAAAGCGACCAGGACAAAAGGAATGTTCGATTAGCAATCAACAAAGCACCGGGACACAGGGAGTATAAATGACGACCAGGACATAAGTAAAAAAAAAAATTAACAAAACTAAAAAGAAGGTAAAAACTACAAAAAAACTAAAAAGAAAAAAAAACTAAAAACTAATAAAAAAACTAAAAAATCTAAAAATCTAAATAAACTAAAAAAGAAAAAAAAAGGAAAAAAATAAAGGAGAAAAACAAAACTAAAAAACGAATGTATATACAGACCGGTACACCGGGATACAAATGACGACCGGGACACAGGGAATATAAATGACGACCGGGACACAGGGACACAACTACAACGGGGACACCGGGGGAAACAGGGGGATATAAATGACGACCGGGACAAAAAAACTAAAAAGAAAAAAAAACTAAAAACTAATCAAAAAACTAAAAAATCTAAAAATCTAAATAAGCTAAAAAAAGAAAAAAAAAGGAAAAAAATAAAGGAGAAAAACAAACTAAAAAACGAATGTATATACAGACCGGGACACCGGGATACAAATGACGACCGGGACACAGGGAATATAAATGACGACCGGGACACAGGGACACAACTACAACGGGGACACCGGGGGAAACAGGGGGATGTAAATGACGACCGGGACACCGGGACAGGGAATGGTCGATTAGCAATCACCATCAACAAAGCTCAAGGGCAATCATTAGAATCATGAGGTATAGATCTGAATACAGATTGTTTTCCCATGGACCATTATATGTTGCATGTTCAAGAGTCGGTAAACCTGTCGTATAATAATATATATATATATATATATATATATATATATATATATATATATATATATATATATATATATATATATATATATATATATATATATATATATATATATATATATATATATCTATATTCACAGGTGGGACATAGGGACACAACTACAATGGCGCGTAACTATTATGGCGCGTAACGACTTACGCGCGCGGGGGGGCTTGGGGGGGCGCGAAGCGCCCCCACCAACTAGGTGTTGGGGTGGCGCGAAGCGCCACCCCAACAGCTAGTATATATATATATATATATATATATATATATATATATATATATATATATATATATATATATATATATATATATATATATATATATATATATATATATATATATATATATATATATATATATATATATCTATATTCACAGGTGGGACATAGGGACACAACTACAATGGCGCGTAACGACTTACGCGCGCGGGGGGGCTTGGGGGGGCGCGAAGCGCCCCCACCAACTAGGTGTTGGGGTGGCGCGAAGCGCCACCCCAACAGCTAGTATATATATATATATATATATATATATATATATATATATATATATATATATATATATATATATATATATATATATATATATATATATATATATATATATATATATATATATATATATATATATAATATATATATATATATATATATATATTCACAGGTGGGACATAGGGACACAACTACAATGGCGCGTAACTAATATGGCGCGTAACGACTTACGCGCGCGGGGGGCTTGGGAGGGCGCGAAGCGCCCCCAACAACTAGGTGTTGATATAGTATATATATATATATATACTATAGTATATATAGATAGTATATATAGATAGTATATATAGATAGTATATATATATATACTAGCTGTTGGAGTGGCGCTTCGCGCCACCCCAACACCTAGTTGGTGGGGCGCATTGCGCCCACCCCCCAAGCCCCCCGCGCGCGTAAGTCGTTACGCGCCATATTAGTTACGCGCCATTGTAGTTGTGTCCCTGTGTCCCACCTGTGAATATAGATAGATTTATATATATGTTTCAAACTACGTAAAAATTGCGAATATAAAACATTCTTGTCTTTCCCACTACTGGGAGCTTTCCGTTTCCAATTGCCAGCAATTGATCTGAAACTGTTTGACCAGTGTCATCGTTTTTGCAATCGGACACGCATATTTGTAGTTAATTTTAACATTTTTACGTGTGCCCATAAATTAGAATTTTTCAGGCAAGCATTCATTTCGTCTGCAGGAGTTAAACTACGTAAAAATTGCGAATATACAACATTCTTGGCTTTCCCATTTTCTGTGCATATACAAAGCCGTATGTACTAATAATGACGTCATATGCAAACGCTCTTTTTACAAACGAACAAACATGCATACACACAACTCGTTTTTATATAGATAGATAGATAGATAGATACAATACGGACAGCCAAGAATGTTGTATATTCGCAAGTTTTACGTAGTTAAATATATATATATATATATATATATATATATATATATATATATATATATATATATATATATATATATATATATATATATATATATATATATATATATATATATATATATATATATATATATATATATATATATATATATATATATATATATATATATATATATATATATATATATATATATATATATATATATATATATATATATATATATATATATATATATATATATATATGTATATATATATATATATATATATATATATATATATATATATCTATATATATAAAAATAAGTTGTCTGTCTGTGTGTCTGTCAGGTGACGTCATGTTTCTGTGTCGACTGACGTCAAGAAGTTAGTTGTCGTCATTTTTGCTATGACGTTGACATCATTAAAGATATTTAAGACATATATGTTCACGTAGAAATCTATTAATATTTAAGCGTAAAATGACTGATGAACTTACAATGGCAAAAGCCGATGAAGGTGCTCAAAGAGTCTATGCCAAAAAACTTGCTGCTGATAGAGAAAGTCAGAAAAGAAAGCGTGCCGAGGAATCAAAAGAACAGCAAGGAAACAGGCTTGAGGCTGATAGAGAAAGAAAGAACAGAAAGCGTGCCAAGGAACTACCAGAGCAACGCGAAAGCAAACTTGCTGCTAAAAGAGAAACTAAAAAAGAAGGCGTGCCGAGGAATCACAGAAACAGTAAGAAATCAGGCTTGCTACTGATAGAGAAAGTAAGAAAGAAAGCGTGCCGAGGAATCACAAGAACAGCAAGAAATCAGGCTTGCTGCTGATAGAGAAAGTAAGAAAAGAAAGTGTGCCGAGGAATCAGACCAACCTGAAAGTTATCGCCTGGCATTCAGGTACAGCCCAGTCGATGATTATAGCTTGAGTAGATGTGTTCAAATCGGGACAATGTCTAAAATTTGTTCCTATTGCAAGGCCTTGAAATTCAATGGTGAAACAATGGGAATGTGTTGCGCCTCAGGAAAAGTTAAATTTACTCTATTGGCTGCACCACCAGAGCCATTGAAGACTTTCCTTACTGGAACTACGTCAGAATCTAAGCGTTTTTTGTCACAAATCAGAAAATACAACTCATGTTTCCAAATGACGTCGTTTGGAGCCCAAATCGAAAATCCAGATCAATTTATGTCTACTTTCAAAGTAAAAGGGCAAATTTATCATAGAGCAGGGTCCCTTCTACCATTCTCAGGCGAGAATCATAAATTTTTACAATTGTACTTCATCAGTGATAGAAATTCTGAATTGAATGCACGTTGCGAAATTTCTCCAAACGTTGAAAGGACAATCGTTTCCCAATTGCAACATCTTTTCCACGAAAATAATAATTTAGTGCGTCTGTTCAAAACAGCCATCGATTTGATGCAGAACTGTAAACGGTACTATACATGACACTTACCGTAGTGCATGCCAAGCTCTGATTTTATTGGAGAATGACCAACACTGGGATAACTGCATCAATGACGCGTTCGAAACGTCAACCCCAAGTCAAATTCGTGCATTGTTTGGCATCATTTTAACAACTTGCTCTCCATCAGCTCCTACA